>NW_022994234.1:0-79753 GCF_012275295.1 Melopsittacus undulatus
CCTTCCACATCCTTAGTTACTTTTGCATAACTGATGGGTTTAAGAAGCAAATACTCATTACTCATACTTCACACTGAAGCACAGACGCATGATGCATTTCATCAAGCAGCACAGAAAAAGCTATGTAGACCTTGATTAGAGGTTTGGGTTGGGATTTCAGGATAGCATCATAAATATATTATGATATACTTGTCTGTTACGGACTCATGCAAAAGTTACATAGATTTCATTAATGAGAGAGAATACTTTTTGAAGTGGATTTTTGAGCCCCAGACAAAAATCAAATAACTTGCATTGACATTAGTTGGGAAGGGACTCTCAATTTTTTACCTGTGTGGGGTTTTTTGTGGGTTTTTTTTCATGAAAAAATTAAACAAAGAGTAAAGCTGTGCAGAAATTTGCTTGATAGGAAAAGAAATTATTTTAAACTACTTTTTCTTAATAAGGCCAAAAGCTTGTGAGAAAATTCAAAAGATTAATTTTTGAAATATTGAAAATTTCCATTCCCAATTTATTCATTTATGGCTTTTTAGCTGTTTGCTCATGGGCTTCTACAGAGACAGGAGAAACCAGCGATTTCTCACTCTCCCCAACAGCTGCTGATTGAAATTGCCACAGTTCCTCCCAGCTACTCAGGTCTGTTCAGTACCACTCAGAGGAGACAGGGAGAGAGCATCACTATAAACAGTAACCCTGTGCCACCTTTCTTCTCTCTCTGACAAAGACATCCAGGTTTACGCACTGGTGCATGTAGATGCTGCAGTCTTGATATGGGGTGTGGTCTTTCCACATTGAACAAGGAGAGCAGAGCAGGTCTAGTCAGAGTTGCTCCAGGATAACCACCCAAGGCATGTCAGAGGGCAAACGGGGAAGGCAAGCTGGCAAAGCAAGTCAGCACGGGAATCCCTACAGCTCAGCCCAGGAGAGGGCCAGGGCAGAGAGTCTGAGCTCCAGCACAGGTTCCATGGGAGAAGGAGAGATCCATGGAGGTTAAGCCAGACCTTATGAAAGGTCACTGCTACCTGGCAGCAGAGGTAGCCCCAGCCTCCCTCACCCCAGACCCAGGAGGGGAAAGGAGAGGGATGGGATGGGATGTGAGGAGGCTGCAAAACTTGTTGCAGAACTTGACTGCCAGGCCGGTGTGCTGGCAGTCTCACTGCTTTTCCTCTCTCAAATATGGAGGGAGAATCCTTTCTTACATCTTGCTGTGTTTCCTGAAACAGTGCTAAGTTTCACCAAATACCTGTTGATTATCTGAGTATTGCATATGATCTTAGTTACTCAATTACATATTTTTACAAATGATTCTTAAACCTTTGTGTCACCACACAAGGACAAACTTTAAGCAAAAAATGAAGTTTTCAGTGTTCTGTATTCTCCTGTCTTGCCAGTAGTGTTTGTTAGTGGTGTTTCTCAGCTCCAGACATCAGAAGAGAATTACTGATTTCAGCTTTCTGTTCATTTGCAAATGTGTAGATGACTTAATGGATGTAGTTAGGTAATTTGCTAAACTACCTGAGGTACAGTTCTTGATCACGCTCATTTGGAATTCTTCCCTATTATCCATTTTTTACTGATGGTTCAAGGGACTGTGTGTAATGCAGACTATTCACCACGTGTGTGAAATGGCAATCCTTCTCAATCTTCCCCTTTCCCCAGCCAGAAGTATTTTTTAGTTTATTATCCAAATTAGCTCATTGCAGATACTGCATCTGGTGAATATTGCCTTGGTGATTCACAAGAGTGCTAGCTAATGTTTTGATAAGTTGAGTTACTGGGGAAAATATGACAGAATAATCAGCTGTCAGATATTTCTTCTGTGTCTGAATAAATCATTTGCCTGTTGATGCCAACTATATCATGAACTGTCAAGGAGAAAGATGGCTGTTTAATATAAAAGATGGAGCTCTGGGATATACAATATTGTATTAAAATTAGAGGATGAAAATCTTTTTCACAGCCAGAGCCAAGAAGGAAACAGTAGGGATGTTACAGCCACAGTGAAACATTGGAAGTCAAAGATGGCTGTGGATTTTCATGAATCATAGATTATCATTGACTGCTTTCCATTTCAATTTTGAAAATAATTTATGCTGCATCTTACTTGATAGCATCAATATTTTGAAAATGTGACAATCAGAGGTGGCAGAAACAATTTAATTGGAAACCTAGGACAATGATTAATGTATCTTGCAATAGGAAGTTGCAAAAAGAAAAATTACACAAAAAAAAAAAAGACTAGAAGAAGAGGTGACTTACAGCTTGTGCTCTATTGATTTCTTTTTCAAAAAAGGAAATTTACCAAATTTGAAAATATGCTACTTTCCTCTACTGATTTTTTATTAATTTGTTATTAATTCAATAAAATACTTTCTATAAATTTCTAACAATTCAGATCTTTAGCAGTAACTGCTTATATTTCTATGTGAAGATTTTTTAATATACCCTTATTAATTTGGAGCTGCTCAGAACAAAATTATGTTTTTTCTTTCTCTCTGTATGTGTGCTTACAATAAATATTTCATTGCTGAACATTCTTTTCCAAATTAGTCCAAATATTTGATATGCTTACATTGATATGATTGAATAAATATAAATTATGTATATTTTTATTTTTTTTCCCTACTATTCCCTATAATGAAAGGGGTTATTATAATCTGATGAGCCAGGACATGCTCTGTCTTGACTTAAAAACAGGTTATCACTAAAGTCAGAGGGACACCTTATGTCAGGACAGTTTGTCAGTAAGCTACAGACAGATGTAGAAAATGTGCAGCCACTGAAGTCCACAAATGACAGTTCCGTTCTTCCACCATAATAGAATTAGCTACACTAAAAGCAAATACTGCCTTTGAAAGAGACAATTTTTCTTAAAAGTCTACTTCAAAGCAGTGAATGATTCAGGATAAGCGCATTGTCACTTTATGCTCCATGTAGTGTAATCGTTTAGTAACACATATATCCAAACAGAGACTCAACAAATAAACTTTGCCTGCTTGAAAGACATTCCAGTCACTGTTTCAAAAAAAAAAAAAAGAAAAAGAAAAAGAAACAACACAAAAAAGGTAAATATATATATATATATGAATTCAGGGAAGGTTCCCAGGTGTTTTGCTGGGAAGAACCTGTGTAGATGAGGACATAGTGTAATAAAAAGAAAAGCAGAAACGTGTTACTAGAATAAACAAGTCTTGGGCAGCAGCCTCAGCAGCACCATATGTTGTTCACTGAGACTATAAACTAGAGTGACAAGAGAGGTTTAAAAGTTAGCAGGGTTCTTCCCTAGTAATTTTCCTTGACAAGTGTAGTTTGGTGAAATGGAGTCTGCAACTAACAGTAAATCTGGCTCTTGTTCCCCCTTATAATCCCCGAAAGTGAGAAGAATTCACATCCCTTTTCTATGTCACGCCTCGCTGGGTCACCTGAAGGAATCACGGGCTCTGAAAATACGATAGCCCTTATGCCGCTAGATGTCTCTGTCCAACAAGCTTTTAGGTCTGCCGAAGAGTACTACGGAACTTGGGAGAGGCAGAGCAGCAGCAACAGAACACATGAAGATATTAATAAAATTGGATTGAGTGGAACTTAGCCATTTGCTTTTTTTAGGTAATAATTACAGTAACTAGAAACAGCACTGAAGATTATACACCCTGCACCAAACAATATTATTAATTGACATAAAATGTAAGGTCCAAAGCATGTTACTGGACAAGTCAGCATCATTTGGTTAACTACGTAATGTCTTCCCCCACAAGGGTAAAAATGATGCATTGAAATCAGCCTGTAATGCCTGTCTATCCTACTTGTTCATCCAATAAATCTGAAATGCCCTTGGTGCTCTGTACAGAAAAACAGATTTAAAGCAACAACAGTTGTGGCTATGTAAGAAAATAACCATAGTACTACATTAATTAAAGCAAACGTGCATATACTGATTTGGATACAATATATATATATATAAATAATATAAACATAAATATAATATAAGTATACATATAAATAGTATATCTATATAAACATATATATTTAAAGAATAGGAACAGTATAATTATATGGAAAAAACACAATTTCTAAGTTACACTCACCCAAAGCCAAAAAAAAACTTCTCCTTTGATAAATTAAGATTTTTAAGGATTAAAAATATGTCAAATGTTTGCAAAATAATTTGGACAGTAGTCTGCTGCAGGGATACTCATGTTTGAGCAGCTCAGAAAGTTGATGTGCAGCAATTATTTTGTTGTATCCTGGAGGAAATAAACTTGGCAAGAAAATCATTACATAAACCCAAACATATTAGATGTCTGCTTGTTGTGGGTATAATTTTGTTTTATTTTCTTGAAGAAAGCATTTAAGTTTGGCTCTTTCTATTCATAAACACTAGAACACTGCTTTGAACAACACGTTTCCTTGTGGATTCCTGCTTCAGAAATCCAACTTTTCAGGAAAAAAGGCAAGTCACTTCCACAGGCAACTTTAAAATATTGTTTCTTTCACTAAAAATCAGAGCTAATTTTATTTGGAAGACAACATATATTAGATAATTATTTTGCTTTATGTTATGTTTCTATTTGAGCTTGTTTGCTATTTCATTGTTTATTTTTTTTCTTCACTTTTGCTCCCACCCCACACCTACCCCTCTCTTTTTTTTGTTTGATTTGGGTCTTTCCCAAAGGGATTTATTCATCCTCTGTAAGTAGCCTTTTGTTAAGTACTAGAAGCATCAAATAAAGTAATTATGATGATTTCCGAGGTTTCTTCCATAAAGCACATATCAAAAAACCTGTCTCAACTGGAATCATCTGGCAGAGGTAATTTGCAAATAGTCATTTGCTGTGTATGAGTTATTACTTTGCTCATTTTCTTGATCATAAAAATAGTTATTTAAATGATTGCAAAGATTATTTCTTCATGCAGTCATTTTTAATGATGCTAAGGTCAACTAGCATTATAGGAGCTGATAAATATAGAAACAGAAATATCCATAGACATCTCTTATGATTTTGAAAATGTTTCCCTCTGTGGACATAATGAAATAATGAAAAAACAGGTTGTAAAGTTTCAGGAGATGAAACAAGGACAAAAGAACAGAACAGCACTAAGTAACTGAACAAGTACACATATGTGTCAGTGTGCATATATAATAGTAATAGAAACAATGCCAATAAATGTTCCCAGGCACTTGATCATCTAGACAGTTATTTGCATGTTTTGGGCCTGAATTTGGTGAGGGACTGTTAACACTGCCAAAACCAATGGTTTAGCAACTATTTCTAGCTCTATGGGTCCTCAAAGGGACAGCTTTTCGTAATCAGTTTTGGGATTCCTCATGGTTTCAGCTGGGGTAGAGATAATTTTCTTCCTAGTTGCTGATGCAGTACTGTGGGTTGAACTCAGTATGAGAATAACATGGGTAACACACTGATGTTTTAGTTGCTGCTACATAGTGTTTTCTCTAATCAAGGACTTCTCAGTCTCTCATGCCCTGTCAGTGGGGAGCTGCACAAGAAGCCAGGAGAGAGCAGAGAGAGAACAGCTGACAGAAACTAGCCAAGGGGATATTCCATACCATAGAACATCATGCTCGGTATATAAACTGGGGGAGTTGTCCAGGAGGAGTTATAGCTGCCCAGGGATTCTCTGGGCATTGCTCAGCAGGTGGTGAGCAATTATATTGTACATCACTTGTCGTTCTTGGGATTTATTCTTCTATTTTCCTACTGTCATCATTATTATTTTACTTTATTTCAATTATTAAACTGATCTTTTGTCATCTCGTGGTGTTTACCTTTTTCTGATTCTCTTCCCTATCCCACTGGGAGGGTTTGGGGGTGGAAATGAGGGGGAGGCTGTATGGCGCTTAGTTGCCAGCTGGGTTAAACCACAGTAGCCATTTTTGTCACCCAACATGGGGCATGAAGGGTTTAGAAAATGACAGATTTGACTGGAGTGTGTTAAACAAAATTTGTTACAAGCATTCATTGCATTAGTTTAACAGTTGCTAGTCACAGTGTTGATTCACTTACTCTCAGAGTTCCTGTGCATGTTCTCACAGGTGTGCTATGTAATAAGCAGTCTGGCCGTATGTATTCCCTGTGGTAATGTTTATCATCCACCAGGCCTGGGCTAAGGTTAGTATTTCTGTTGTTCTTTGCTGTACTGGCCTATGGTATGACAGAATGGATGGCTGTGAAACTAATCTGGTATGTGTACTCAGCATTGCCATCACCTGTACTTTGGGAATCATCTAGTGGGAACTATGATAAATACACATTTTGCCTTTTCTCCTTGGACACCCACCCTATGAGAGCTTCTTTCCTTGTTTCCTTGTTTTCTTGCTTGCTTCCTTCCCTCTCTCTTTTACCCTTTTCCTCCCTGCCTCACCCCCCTTCCTTTCTCCTTACCTGTGTATTTATGAATTAAGTTATATGTCAGCAACTTAAAAATCTTGTGATTCTCTGGAATTCTTTGGAAGGAATGGAGTAAAATGCTACAAAAATATGTTTATTTCCCCAGATTTTTTTATTTTTCAGTTTTGTTTATCTGGAGATATCCTGAGTATCATTTGTGCTTTATTACTATATTTAAACGAAAAAAAAATCTATTCTCATCAGCTCTGGATGAGACTAGCTGTTAAGACTCCAAAGTCTGTATGATATTTCATTCATGAAAAAAATAATTTAAGAGTAAAATAATTATCATTAAGCTCATAACAACTGAAAGAAATGTCTCTTTTACCAAAATAAATCAGTATTGTTTCTTGGTTTTCTCCTGTTACACTGTTTCAGTCCAGTCACTTGTTGCAGCTCCTGATTTGAGCCTGCTTGATGAGGGAAGTAGCAAATGAACAGACACTTTTGATGTTTCACCTACTGTAGAAAATGGTGTTGTAGATAGTAAACCCTTCCTGAAAATGTAATTTGCAAAGGATTCAGAAGCATCTGGATGCAGAATAACCCTTCCTGCAGCCCATTCTTGTTCTAAGTTACAATATTTAGATTTACAATGATCCTGGCAAGTTTCTGTTTTTATTACATGCTCTTGGGTGTTTGTGTTTTGGTGTTGGACTTTAATTTTTATGGGGTGGGGGAGGGGTGGGGGTTTTTCTTCTTTTTTTTTTTTTTTGTGATAATTATTCATTGTAAACACTCTCCTTTTTCCCTTCAGGCCTAGGATGACACTAAGATTTTAACAAAACCTTTCTGAGTCATGGAAGTGTAAAACTAACCTACAGACTTTGAAATGATAGAAAACACACTGGGGAAACATCATAGGATACTTTTCCTGGTCTTAAATTCTTCCCTAGACAATCACTATCTGCAGTTGAAAAGTGAATATACAGCTAGAGAGACTTTGAAGAGTTCTTCCTATATAATACAAGATATTTCACATTTTTTTTTTCATTCAGAGCATGTTTTTTCCACAGATCTCATCTATCTGAAGCATTTGTGGTTAGAAGCAACTACTACGATGTTCTCATTTGACTTCTTGTTGTACATGGAGCTTCTACAAACCATACTCAGAGGACCTTTAGCATCAGACTCAGGTATGAAGACACATGTATTTCTTTAGAAGGACAGTGATGGAAAACAGAAAAAGTTGTATTAATTGTTCCAAGAAAAAAACAGACCACAATTAATATGTGTAAGAAAGTCCACAAATATGTGCCACAGTGTAAGGGTGAAAAAAATAAGGCAATTATTTTCCATTAATAAAATTTACTGTTTTTGTGAGGCTCTATTCTAGTCATTGCATCCTGTGTGAGCAGCAGGAATTGTGGAGAAACCAAGTAAACTCATGACTTTGTGTCAGGATCCCTACTGACTTCTGTGTACCACTAACACAAGCAGTCAAACTTTGTGACAACAACAGCATCTTGGACAGAAGCAACTAAAGGTAAAAGTCAGCTGCTTTTTCCTTATTCTTTTTCTCAAACAGCAGAAGCCATATTTCAAGAATGTATTCAGATTTGTACAGTATTATGTTTATTATGAATTACTATTACATATAGTAATATATACATAGCACATGGCATTTCCTATTGCTTGTGCTAGTTATTTATATTTCTTGTAATATTTTTGACTAATTTTAATATTCTGTTAGCTGAAACAAGAAATATATGTACTGGAGCTGTACTGGTGAAACGTAAAAGCCAAGAATCTTTGAAACAAATACACTCAGGCTTTAAAATTGTGTTTAGATTGGGCTCTGTATTTGAGATTATCTTAGGTAAGACTCAGAGGCAGAAAGATTTTAAGCAAAACCACCATGGAATTACATTAAGTATCAATTTCCTGCTGCTGTCAGATGGTCATTTCTGCAGGGGAACACAATAACTGCTCGCTTGACTACAGCAGCACTGAGCAGATCAGGAAGTGAAACATAAGAATTAATTTTATATTGGAAAGGCATAATTATCTACCCAAATCTGGCTGGTAACTAGGTACTAATTTTGCTAATTTTGTGAAAGCACATGGAGATTTTTAATACCCAAATGATGAAGACATTAATTTCTCATCTCATACAGAATATGTCATTTCTAGCAGCACAGTGCAAGTTGATTGATGATTATTTGAGAACCAGAAACATGTCACATGCTGAATTTCCAGTGTTTCTTCCCATAGGTTCCACAATTACTCTGAGATACAACTGTCTAAACTTCCCTATGGCAGAGAAAGATAGTTCTTGGGCTGACTGAAAATCAGATATTTAAGGAAGAAGTTAAAAGTGTTCACAAACAATGCTCTCCTCTCTTAACTCCCATTCTGGTTATCAAGGGAACAAGAAAGTCTAAAATAGTTTTAGCTGGGGTCATGGGTACTATAGTAGTGACCAGAGTAGTAAGAATTGAAGCTTTAGAAAGACTCTCCTGATATTTTGAAATTAAATTTTATGTAGTGACATATTGCTATAAAAGAAAAACCGTAGTAAAGGCATAGCATTATACTGAAAACTGTCACAGGGAGCTGGAACCCAAAGACACTAAACCAGCAAAGGCCTGGAAACAGAAAAAAGCCTACCTCTCTTTCAAACAGTTTATTTCTACAGAGTGCTCATATTGGGGTTTAACTTAAGCAAGAAGCCTACAAGATGGGGAATGTAAGTCAATTTCTTCGAATAGTTCAGCTTGTCATGAAGTCCAACCTTGTGGCTTGCCAGACCTTGAGCAGCTCTTGAGGTTATGACTAGCTCCTGATGATCTGTACACTGCAAATGCAGTCATAACTGCCTTTCCTCATTTTATTATTTTAATACTGCCCCTTACAATGTGATCAAAGCATACACACTGAATTTCAAGGGGCACCCTACTAGAAATTACAATATCAGCAGTATGTCATGCACTTTTTAATGATTTTTTTAACATTGAACAGGCACAGAGAGCTCAGCTGGAGAAGACACATTTGAAAACATACTATTATTTTCTCTTACCTTTTTTTGAAGGACAGTGATGGTAAAAGTATGCAAAAAGATGTTGCTGAATTGGTTAATGGCAGGTAATTGCTTATTAAAATACAGACATGGGAAGTCAGGAATTTCAGAAGCCCCAAGGTTTGATGCTCCAGGTATTTTTACTTACCTGAACTGGAAACTTCCATGGATATCATGTCAAGAAATGACATTCAAGGTCTCTAGACTTTCCTTGTCAAAGAATAGGAACCCCAAAGTTTTAGAGTTTTCTTGTGTCAGAATTATCTGGGAAAATTCAAAGGATTCTCAAATCCCTCAATCCAGTAGAGTCAGAGATCTCTACTAATTCCTATCCCATGCACTTACATATGCATTTGAAGAATCACAATATTTTGCTTCAGAGAGAGAATTTAGTAGAATCACACTAGGTTATGAGGCAAGGATACATGTCTCTTGCCAGTCCTTAGCTATCCTTCTGCATACCTAAGATATCTTAGACATGTGCTCTGTATTTTCCAAAGAGTCAGTGTATTTAGGTGTCTTTGGGGCTCACTTTTTAGCTACCTTGGTTTCTATGAAACTAGCATATGTGTTTTCAAGTCTTCTTTCAGGCTGCTTTGTAGACTAGTAAAAATGCAAACCAGCAAAGGCAGTTACGGCTATTTCAGAGCACACTTCTGCACACTTCTCTAATATATTCTTGCTTTATTTGCAGAAAGAATTTAGGAAGCATAAACTGAGATCTGTCTATCCTTGACTACGGCAAAAATTACGTTATTGTTTTCCTCAAACCCTCTGTGTGTAAATAAATAGATATAATCTTAACGAATACTCAGAGAAATTCTGCTTCTCGAAGAGATTCTTTCTGTCAGATTTTCTTCCTGCCTTTTCTATAGATTATTCTACAATATCTTCATGGTGACAGGAAAATAATGATGTATTACACTGACATGTAATCAGCATGGTGTCTCTCCAGCAATATATTATATCAAATCATCAACATGGTAACATTATAGCAGTATCACTTTGACAATGATTTAAACTAACATATCATCACTGTTACTGTACATCACTTCAGAGACAGAGTATGTTAATGCACCATCAGATTGATGCTGCTGTAGCAAGAAGTATTAGCATAATGCAGGGGTGATGTAAGTACAATAGGTAAGCTTTCGGCTGCTGCTGTAATATTAAGTATTAGCATAATGCAGGGGTGATGTAAGTACAGTAAGTCCATTCTCCCTCTTAATCATTTTTCCAATTAATTTATCTTTGGAAAGTCCATACATATTCTCTTTATGCGTGAAGGTCAAATTGTGCTACTCTGGTGCTTATACTTAATTTAATTAGGACAATCAAGCCTGATATTTGCATTGCTTAAGTGAATGGAAATTTTGCTGTTGACTTAAAGAAATTAGATAAAATTTTAGTTGAGAAACATTGTCTTACTCATCATAAGAAACTTTGGTGCTGAGAGAAAGTCTAAGTGAGTACATTGTCTGGAAATTAAGGCAGGTGCCTTCTCTTCTGAGTGGTTTTCTTATATGATTTTTGTGTCTATGATTTGATGAATCAGAAAATTGACTATCTGAGGGATCTTGTGTGACTTGCTTTTCACTGAGAAGTCTTTCTTTTATATTGTATGTATATTCTTTTGGTTAATTAAAAACTGTGTGGTGAATTGTTTATCACCTGTATTATTAAACTACCTCATACACTAGAGTAGCTATCTAGGTTCTACATTCTAATGAATGTAGAATTAATAATTCTAATATTTGATAATATTTGATTAGTCCTTAATAAAGACTTTTTAAAGTTATAAAAAAAAATCCTTCTTTGTATGGTTTTTTTTTTTGCTCTTTAAGGAAGTAATTTATTTCTATTACAAAGTATCATTCTAAAATATTCTAATCTCAATGGTTTTACTCATTACAAGAGCAGAGTTTGTACAGCAATGAGATTCAGAACTTTTAAGTTGGAGAAAGTAGGTTACATACACACAAAAACACCTTTTGGATACTTATGAAGAAAAGCATCCTTACCTCATGTTCCTTAGGGAGGGCTACAGAAGTTATGTTGATTCTCAAAAAGATAGTAGGTTAGGTGAATTGAGTTGTCAGTGTGCTATGGTTCCACAAGCCAAGGAGGAAGCGGGGCCAGGTGTTGAGGGAACAGAACTGAAAGAAATAAGCCTAAAATGGGGGGTAAGGGGAGGGGGATGGAATTATCCATTCTCCTAAAGAAAGGGGCATAGTGCTAGAAAGGGAAAGACTGGAAGTTGCAGCAGCAATGAAACCAAGAGTTAATCACCAGCAGGAGCAAAGAAGAGGCCAGGTTCTGGCCAGTAACCAAAGCAACAACAGGTTCTACCTCTCCCATAGCTCAGTTTGGACTGCTAAAAAAGATTGAACCCCTCCATCTCCTGATTGCTCTGGGATGAAAACCAGGGGCACTTGGCAAGACAAAAAGATTCTGGGTTTATTCCTAACCTGAATACATTGCTGCTGTTGTATGTTCCTCTCCCTGTGCTGGGAAATTCCTAGCGGTTGTGGTGAGACCAACTGGGCTCTGAAACTCATCGCTTGAAATGTAAGGCAGAAATACGATGTGACAGTGTGGTGATTTTGAGCAAGGGTGCTAACAAAAACTAGTCCTCAGCTTTTCTTAGTGTCATTCAAATCTGCGTCAAAACTTCCTTATTGTTTACACCATCCCACAACATTTGCAGAACATAATTTCTTTGTGCACCTCTTTATGCATAAGATCTAATGCTTGACATTCATAAAAGAACTAAGTAACTTAAACCCGCATGTATAGCACAAGGTAACTCAATGACAGAGATACTTTGGAGAGTTCTGGTACTTCTACAAAGCAGGGAGCAGTGTTGAACATAGACAAATTTTCCTTCTGAACTAGCACATTTCCATACTGCATTAAAAAAAATCCTACCACACAACCATATTCAGTGAGTTCTGCTCATCACAGTTTAGATCTTATTCTGCACCAATGTGTTGTTAGAATGCTGTTGCCTAAAGTTATTAATGTTTTGTTAAATTCAAAGCATTAGGAGCATCAGATATCAATAGCTATAATTCAGAAAAATGTAGAGATTTTGTGACTTTTGTGACTTAGGTACCATTGAGAAGGCACTCCTGAGAGTTCTTTTTATGGAAATAATAGCATAAAATGTTAACTGGATATATTTGTATATATCCAATATATTGTATATACTCCAATATACAAATAGGCAGGATTGAGGTAGTTTTCCATGGTTCATGAGGAATTTGCTGAACGTGGAAGAACTGTGTAGTCCTATTTCTCTGGCAAGATGCAAGTCCCTTGCTCCTTTTGTCTTTGTTGCTTTGAGATTTAAGATGTTAGAGTAGATCACGTGAAAAGGCCTCTGCGACTCAGCACATCAACTTGTTATGTGGTATATATATGACACATGTAGCACAGTATAGTCACTGTCCTATAGCTGTGCAGAAAACAAATTTTAGAGCAAGTTTCCAATAACTTGGTAGCAGATTTGCGCTAGAAATCAGTTCCCAAGAATCCTTTCACATTCCAGGCCACTGAGCAGGGCAATTCTCAGCTTCCCTTTGAAACACACCACAAGTGATTTAAAGTTAACACTGAGAAGCTTTTTTTGTGGCTAAGCACCTCCATGAGTGCTGTGTCACCTACTTCACTGCCTCCAAATGATTTAAACAAGGCTCCTCTGGTCAGTAACCAAGCAGGCCTGCTTATAAGTTGACCTTCTAAATGCTCAGCCTTCTGATTTGCTGTGGACAAGAAATCTGCAGGATTTATTCCTTGCTCACCCAGTCTTTTATCAGAGCTCTGACCAGCCTTGTCTTAAATGCCTTGCTCCTGTGACTATAACAGTGAGACAGCAGCAGCATTTACTTCTGAAAAGCAGGATTGCCAATATGACTTTGCAAGAGATTGTATGTGCACCCAAATGGTAGTGATACTATCCCAGTTTAAGGGGCATATTCATCACCACTTTTTTCTCTTTTGCTGTATAAACCACAACACACTACTAGAGTTTCAAAAATAATGAAACAATATTTTATTTGCAGATACAGGGCTTTGCATATATCTTTCAGGAAGATTCCTGAGGCATTAAGTGTTAGCTTTTCTATTCTTTCCATCACAAAAACTAGAACAAGCATTAAATACAAACAGATGCGAGCAGCACCCAAGTTAAATGACAGGCCTGAACAGAATTCATTTAAACAAGGTCTGTATTATTAGGTGTTCTCCTCATTCAAGTTGCTCAAAGCTGGCACTCAGAATTTTCAGAGCACAAAGGCTCAGGAAGTCTTCTATTGCAATCCAACAAGTGTCATATTCTCCCTAACAGAAAGAGAGCAGGTGGTGTTAAGAGCAAGTATTACATAAATGCCTACGCCATCAAACCAGGCATCAGCCCCTGGTGCTTTGTAACTGCCCAGAGACAGGCAGCATCTCAGTTATCTTTACAAAAAATAAAAGCTTTATTCAACATTATTACAGAAAACCTGATAGTTTATTCTAAGAATAGCTGGTTTAACACGAATAGCATTCATCAAACTAACCTTTCATTACAGTCGTTAGCTGGGAGGCCTGACACCACCCTGCCAGCAGCAGACTCAGCATGTGGATCTCAATGTTGGGGCACTCTAATTCCCCCCAGTCAGAGATATTTCAGAGTAAATCTTGCTACTCAAAAGGCATATAAAGATGAATAAAATATATTTATTTGTTTTTCTCTTACTTTATAATATACGTATGCATGAGGCCAATTTTATGTAAAAAAATAAAAATCATGTGGAATGGTAATATGGATGTCTGTGACAATTCATTTGTCATGCTGTTCCAGATTATGTCTGTTAGACAGTGTGACTGTGACTGTACAGTGAGTTCAGACTTGCATCTTGAAAGGTTTTACTCCCACATTTTCATATACTCAGGTTATTTTATGTATTCTTGTATTTTAGGAGCTGACTTAACCAATCAGTAATTTTGTGCTGCTGAAGCCAAACTTGAAGCCATGTATAAATTAAGTATGGATGCTTTAAGTGAGATAAGTAGTCCTGGATAAAGATATGTCATTAAAAGAAATTCACAACCCTTGGTATGCTGTTCTTGTTGTTAAGTTTCTTATTAACAAAAAGTGAGATTATTGTTTCAGCATCAGCTTTCACATATGGAAATTATTTTGTCTGTTTGATTAAATTCATATTTTTCTATGTAAGCAATTAGAAAGTGTTTGATTCATTTAACATTCTCTACAACAAACTAATTGACTTGAGCTCCTTAATGGCTTATTTTGATAAATATTCTATAACAACTTCCTGATACTAGTGAGAAAATGTGTGGGGATATATATTATATTTATAAAAAAATATTTAAAAACATATATCAACAGAGATGGGGAGACAATAGGCAGTGGAAGGTCAAATAGATAGTCCTATTCTATTTCTTTCTGTTCTAATTTGTGGTGAGTAATGTTAAATAATTTGTACAGGATCCACAGCTTTTCTTCTTCTATGACTTTGTCTTGTCTGAAAGAATCCTGTTGATTTATGCATCAGAAATTCCTCTTTTCAGTTCATAACAAGAGCATAGGATGCTTTGACATGCAAGAACTTCAGAATACCTCTGCGTTTCAGTTAGCATTTCCAGACTAATTTTAGTTAGAACAAGGAAGAAGCAGTAAGCAAACTGCTGAGATTTCAGTAAGATGACTCCTAAGCATGCTAAAGTGTAGAAATACAGTATGTCTGCTGTCATATAAAATGAAAAGTATAAATTTGATCTTTACCTTCTAACGGTGCTTTAGGGCTCCGGGGGAAACAGGTGGCTTCCACACTCTTCATTTATTAAGGATGTTTCTCTGTGTCTGTGTTGATTAATAAAGCTCACATTGACAAGAAACTCTGCTGTTACAGAAAGAGGTTACAGGGGAATTTTTAAAGAACCTTTCTCATGTGCCTCATTTTTTAGGTATCATTGTCTTGTCTTCTGCCATTTTCAGCCAACCTGCTTTATGTAACTCAGTCAGTGAAAGAATGCATCTTAATTTGTCAAAAGCAATTAAAATAATTCACTGTGCTGGAAAATGCATGCAGCCTCCATACAACTGAAGTGTATCCTGTAGGTGAGGAGATTCTATTATCCCTTCAATTATGTTTTGAATTATATGTATTCACTGTTTGCAGTGTATTCAAAGCCTTTTTACAGAGCCTTTACAAAATTAATATTCAGGATGCTTGAACTTCTGACAAACTTGTGTTCTCCACCTGATGGCATCAGGCAAATGAACAATAAAACTGTAACTAGTCAATTGTGAAGCTTTATAAAACATGGTGCTTTTATTTCCTATTTTACTTCCTTTGGTTGTGGTGGAATACTGGGTTTTGTTTGAATTTGCATTTTTGCTCTGCTTGCCCATCACCAGAAATACTGCAAGTTCATTGATTTTTCCTCTAGTATGCAGCTTACATTCTTTAAACCTCGTTAAGAGTGCTAATGACAATGACAGAAGATGAAGAACTAGTTAGTAAACAAAACTGATCCAAGAAGCTCTTGAACAAAAACTTACATTACCTGAGACGTATTTCAGAATATGTTTACATTACTCTGTAATTAAGTCATAGAATCACAGAATCACAAATCCCAAGGGTTGGAAGGGACCTCGAAAGATCATCTAGTCCAACCCCCTGCAAGAGCAGGATAACCTAGAGTACATCACACAGGAACTTGTCCAGGCGGGCCTTGAATATCTCCAACGTAGGAGACTCCACAACCCCACTGGGCAACCTGTTCCAGTGCTCTGTCACTCTTACAGTAAAGAAGTTCTTCCTGATGTTAACGTGGAAATCTTAATACTGTAAAATACAGAGAACTTTGGACTGCTATCAACTCCAGGAGGCCCAGTACTACAGAAACAGAGGTTCTTACCTGACCATAAAGAAGACACTGGTCTTTCTGGATCACTCTTGGTCTAGTTCATGCCACACCTTCTTGTTTGTTTATCAATAAATAGAATTTATATTTTCTGATTCTTAGACTGTATTTTGGATCATTTTGCTGTGCAATCGGAGCTTTTTAATAGATATTGACTAGATGAAATACTTACATTACTTCCTTCCAGAAGCTGACAATCAGCTATGATACTATGACTAAAAAGACCCATTCAATGTTTATTTTACTTCTAGAATGAAAACAATTAAAGAAAATAATGGTCACATGTACAGCATAAATATATTCTCAGACCTACCATTCCTGGACTGTAAACCTCCCTTCGACTGCTAATTTTCTGTGTACAGGATTTATTCTACAGTAGCCATACCAAATAGTTGTTGACACACAAATTCTCTATTTTCTTGTTTTTATTTCCAGGTTGTTTTCCTACAATGGTCATGTTTAAAAAAGTTTAGCTTGTTTAACTAGTATATATAAATCTTAACATGATTCTGGAGTGTTTTTGATCTTTCATAAGCAAATGGAACTTATCTCCTAATAGTATTTTATTATTTATTTATATTTGTTTATTCTAATCACGAATTCCAACATACGACTAAGATAACAGAAAACACCACTCTGGCTTTAATTTTTTTTTTTTTATTTAATCCTATGAGTTAGTTTCAGATGTATGAAAGAGCAAAATTTCATAGGAAGTGTATCTGGGATATTTTTTCTGCATTATATTTTCTTAGTCTGACCTTCAGGAAGTTTATGCTGCTAAAATTAATGTTGATGTTACAGTAATATTGATTTTATCATTAAAGAAGGAAAATTATTTAAAATTAATAGTAATTCTGTCTTTTCTAATAAACTGAGGGAATGGGAGTACTGAAAGTTAAATAAATATCACAATTTCTTTCTAAAGGTCCATATAGTTGATTTTTTTTTTTCATGCTGAGGCTAAACACATTCTAAACAGTTTTATGTTATTGCTATGGTTTACATCAGAATGCAAATGTATGGTACTAACATTTTCCACGTAATTAGTGTCTAATTTACATCTTCGACCATTTTGAAAAAAAAAAAATTATTTGGGTTTCATGACTGCATAAGAAATTGCATCAAGTGAAGGAAGTGGAGATGGGATAGCAAACCATCTCTATGGAATAGAGTTCTAGAATAATGCGATACATTTCTAACTCTTGTATGCAAGCTTGCTTATCACAATAAAAATAATATTAATATTTAGAAATACAGAAGGGAAAAGGAACAGCGCACTCCCTTTCAATGGCTGGAAATTCTGCAGTTTACATGTACTTTCAAAAAGTTACAGTACATCTGTATTACAAACTGCAGACTACAAAATATTTCCTGATAACCCATAATGAACATTTGCAATAAAAACCCAAAGCTTCGATGATAATGTGCTGCAGAAAAAGAAGAGAATAATTAGCCATGTTCCAACCTACACTTGCAAGGCATTTCTTAAGTAAGTAAAATATTTACATGTTGTTTTCTCCACTGATTTTATAGATACATTTGAAATTTATTTTATGCTGAGATGATGTAAGCTCCAACATAGATGGATGAAAAGCAACCATTTTTCGATGTAGTGCCTGGTTTTTAAAAAGTGATATTATGCTGCATAGCCTAGAAAGATATACAGAAATGCAGGTCAGCCTTCAACTGTATTTACATTTTCAATTGTTATGGCTTAGCTCAACAAGTGTTTAAGTGTCTGCCTATGACTGTATATTGAATTTTTGTTCTAATCATAGTAATAGAAGGTAATTATCATAATCTTATTCATAATTTTGTTCTGTATGTGTATTTATTAGAAAAAAAAGTAAAAGTTTCAATCACTTTTCTTTGAATGGCCTTTGACATTTTGGCATTTTATGGTCAATATTTGAAGTCTACATCTAGCTATTAATTGAAAACTGATGGTTTTATTTTACTTATATAATTCTATTTCTGTCAAAAGTAAACTATCATGACTTATGAGAAGTCTTAATGACAGTGAATATCAGTCTTTCTACTGATCTGATATCTTCTTTATAACAAGATTTCCAACTGTCAAAAAATCAAGGCTGATCATAATTATTTTACCTTGGTTACAGCAATTTAACAGGAGTAAAACCTTACATCCCAGTAGTATACTTTTAATGAAGATATAGGGCTTGAGTAATTTAAAAAATTATTTCTTCAAAACACATGAAGCTGATTTTGTGAAGACATACGTATGATATTACAAAAGCAAGCAAAAGCAATTCCAGAAAGAAAATTTCAAAACCAAAATAAATATATACAGTTTTGAATGAATTGCTTATTCAAATAAGAGCTACAATTGATAAAGTTTGAATATATATATATATATATATATATTAATCTCCATAGAAAAAAGAACTGTTAATACCTGATGCTAGTCAAACCACAAAATATTTTGGTAATTTCTTCCCTCTTTTTATTGATTTAAGATTTTTAACTTTCTCTGATGCTTTGCAGATAATGTAATTAACACATAGTGTTTGGAAAGTTATTGATTTTGAAGAAAATGAATAAAGAATACAATTTATCCTAATAATGGTATTTTTGAAAAAGACTTGCTGTTTAATGATTTCCATTTTTTTTCCGTAATTTTCAACTGAAAAGAAATTGATGAGTACCAACTACCTTTTTTTACCTCTTTGCCACATATTTCTTTCTAAAGTTTCCATATTCAGATTTCCATAAAGCAATAACGTGCAGCAATAAATTCACTTACAGAATCTGAGATTTCTTTGTCTTTGCAGGCAGAAGTGATAGGGCAAGGCAGAAGTGGTGAAACACAGCCTACCGAAGTCAAACACATCAGAAAGTCTCTCACAGTGAGGTATATAATTCTTTTTCATTAAGGTTGCACTGTCTGTAGCTGCATTGTCATGTCTCAGAAATATAAATCTTAATTTCATGTTTTTGTAAACTTAGTTGCCTAAATATTAATAGACATGGCATGCTGCCTGCACTAACTCTGTTGGCAAATGCTAATCTTCTTGAAGGTTATTCTCTGTGAAGAATAGAAATCATACTTATCTCACTCATCTATCAATAAGCGAGGGGTTTTTTTTACAGTTAGAATGTTACTAAACTTGATTTTATTTAGCTTACTCTCCAGTGGTTGCAAAGAATAAATTGAAAGCAGTTACCCTTTCTTCCAAAAGATATTATTTAACAACTTTCTTTAGGGCTCTATGTAGCATGCTGCCCCATTTAAAAGACAGGCTACTGGAGAAGATCAGTTAGGAGACTCCATTGTAGAGTATTTAAAACATTGTTGACACCCAGCTGTCTGTCTTCATATAATCTGACCTAGCAGTGTGATTTTAAATGTGAAATCTTGTCAGTGAAAATCATTCATCATTTCTTGCAAAGGTCACTCATATCTGTAAAAAAATAAAAAGTTGAAATGTTGCGCATGGAAGATTATAACTAGGAAATTAATTTCATAAATATGCAATTGCATAGTTTAGCTCAGGAAATTACACAAGATTTATAACTGAAAAAAAAGAAAAAAATAAATATACCAAGAAGAACACAAACCCAATATAAACTTAATTGATACTGAAACAAAAAACTCTTTCAAAATTATTTTATGCTGATGGGGTATAAGACCCATTACATTAGGATTTTGAAAATTGTTTTAAATTTTTTTTTTTATTTATTGATGTCAACATGAGTGTCAAAAAGAAACATGGCTACCATTTGTTGATCTTCATAGTGCTGAACATTAAACAGAAAGCTGTTACCTGATCTGTGGTAAATAATTTCTAGAAGCATTAAATTTTGCTTTATTACTCCTGTCTTATCATTGCACTAGCAGTGTTTTCTAATAATATAAATGCAGACTTTCAAAACTAAAGAAAGTGAAGTAGAAATCTTTTTTATACCTAGCCTCCTGTATATTTATTGTTTTCTGGACATCTATTCTGATTAACATTTTGCTGGCTAATAAAATCATTAGCTGTTTCAAATAAGCAGTTACTATTTGCAGAGATAGCAGAAAATAATCATCCACTTACATGAGTAAAGCCTTTCCTCTGACCTTATAAGTTATGTATTTCACACAGATAATAGTCTTTAGGGTCCATGCAGGTGTCTGATTGGCCTGGATATTTAATTCCCTTGTAACTCAGCAAAAGGCTCCACTGAAAAAAAGATAAATTCTAAAAAAAGATAAATTCTTCTTTCAGTCGCTGCACAGAGTGTTTTTCCTGTGCCACATATGGACTTATTAATTAATTACCTATTTCAAAGCATCCTTTAGTCCTCTGCCATGACAGTTATCCTGTTGAGTTATGGTTCTCAGGTAGCAGGGGATGTCAAATGGAGGCATTTGCTAGGAAGTGAGTCTACAGAGTCTTGAGAACTAGTGAAGCTTCCCTGCACAGGAACATCATCTGGAAAAGTTAAGCTGTTAATAATTTATCAAATGTGAATGAAAGCATACTTATTACCCTTAATATGATTTTGTCAATTTTTTTCTAAATATTTGCACATTGTTTTGCAGCTACAAAGGGGTTGTTAGGAGACTGGCTTTCTGTCATTACTGCTTTGTCTGTGCCCACAGTCAGTCATCAGAAAGTTGACTCAGGAACTCACTTGTTTAATCAGGGAAACTTACTGTTGCTGCTTCTGATGCTTCTACAAGATAGCAAAATCATAAACCTGTCATTTGATATAAGGACTTGAAAAATATAGTTTCATGACCTTTCAGCTATTTCACCTCCAAGAGATCACATTAATTTCCTTGGACTAAAAGATGCAGCTCATGTTAAAGCAGTTTTATCTGATAGTCTCTTGAGTAGTGGGCTTTAAAACAGATATAGGTCAGACACTCCAAGTAAAGTAGCAAAGCTTTGTTATGTTACTGCACTGTCAGACACATCAAACTTACTGATGATTTATAACCACTAATGAGCCAAGCCTTTAATAAAGGTGCTGTAGTGGTACTTCAGGTCTGACCCATGAGGGACTTTACTTCTTCAGAAAAGGATTTAGGAAGTGTGCCTAAAATGTATTTCTCTTGTCTGTAAATCTTAAATCTCTAAGAGAAGAGAGTATAGTAATTTATGGCTCTGTTCTGTAATGCTGTGCATAGTTGGTGGGATTTACAGCAAATCTTAGAATTAAGCATGGACTTATATATAGAAAGTGAAATAAAACTGCTGCTGCTTCCTGGAGCATTACTAACACACAAATGTAAGGACCTGACTCTAGAATTTGAGCTGTTACTCATTAATGTGATATTCCTTTGTTAATTCTACCTGCAGCAATAAATGACTCGTAACAACAGATGTTCATGTTGTACTCTGAAAGGATTTTGGCAGAGGCAGTTTTTGAAGTGTGCTGCACATTATGCCCCTCTTGATCTCCTACTTCATGATAGGTGGAAAGTGAAGATGTTTTACTTTTGTAATATACTATTAATCTAAAACAAAACATAACAAAACAAAACAAAACAACAACAACAAAAAAAGGCAAGAAAACGCCCAGTTTAGGTGTTACCCAGTCCCACACAGAATTTATTTTAATGAATGTTTTCACTGTATATTGTAGTTTTGCACTTGGTGGGTACTATATTCAAACAACTTAGAGAAGGGAGGTATTTATTATTTCAAACTATATCAAATACAGATAATTTAAAGAACATTTTTTGGGATCCTTTCTGTAGATGAGTCTGCCAAAAGAGCACCACAGTATCCCTGAAGCGTTGGTGGCACTATTGTTAGTGTCAGTGGCATTCATTTATAACCACTGTGCTGAAAATCACCAACGGGACACAACAGTTATCTCACTACCTCTACTGAGCCGAAGTTTGAGGTTCCTTGCTTTAGAAACAATCTACTTTCACCTGCATGCTGTTATGGGTGTCCCAATATCTGACTCATTCTGCCACCCCAGTGAGCCAGCTTGGAGTGCATGAGAAGCTTGGAGGACATACACTCAGGACATATGACCTGAGATGAGCAAAGGGATATGTCTTACCATATGATACCATGCTCAGCAACAAAAGCTGGTGGAAAGGAGGAGGAAGGAGGGATGTTCATTGTTATGGTGTTTGCCTACCCAAGTAACTTTTATGCATGATAGAGCTCTGCTTTCCAGGAAGCTATGAAATATCTGCCTCCCTATGGGAATTAGTGAACGAATTCCTTACTTTGCTTGTGTGCACAGCTTTTGCTTTACCTATTAAACTGTCTTTATCTGAATCCACGAGTTTTCAGCATTTGTTCTTCTGATTCTCCTTCGCACCCACTTCGTGAATGAGCCAGCAACCAGGTAGGGGCTTAGCTGCTGGTTACGCTTGGCTCACCACATGAGTGTTTTGGTTGGTTGGTTGGTTGGTGAGTGGGTTTTAATTCATTTGTAGAAGGTACTCAACAAAGTTTTACTTAATTAGTTTTGTTGTGTTTTTTTTTTCCCTTGCAGCTTCAAGGAATTCAAAACAGTTATTCTAATGCAGCATCACTACAAACCTTTCTGATGTTAGCACTCAGAAAGGTACTGTATAGAACAGAGAGCTTCAGCAACCCTCAGGCATTGATTCACGGCTGACAACAAACTGAATTAGAGAAACAACAGATCAAACACCATCAGCGAATCAGCTGTAGTTTATGCAAGATTCCTGTTTTTTCCTGCAATGTGGTTTCATAAAACAAGGTTTTATGAGAAATCTGCAAGTAAGTCCTCTGATTTACTAGTAATTGATAAAGTGATGTTTACTGAGGATGTCCCTGAGAGTGCTTGACATAAGCGCAGAAGTGGTCCTTTAATAATTTTAAGCATACTTTATTACTTTAAACGTAATGCAATATTTTATTTAGGTACCACATTAGGATATCACACACAACCCATGTAAAATTTCCTCCACCCGCTAAAGTCTCACTACACTTATGACAATTTCCAGAAAAGATTATCTATATGCATACTGTAAATTCTTCAGCTTTATGTAGAAATTCTTTTTTGCTTTTTGGCCAAGACTGGAAGCATTTTCCCTAACTGTCAAACTGCTCAGTTAACACTGGAATAATTAATGTAAAAAATTATGTCTTTACAAAGTCATACTTTATGCTAGCCTTACAACTCTTTGTTAACCTAGCCCTAATAAAGACTGTAAGGAGAATAAATCACGTATAAAATACAAGATAGTGTTACATATTAAACTACAGTCTGACTGCCCTACTCTGTGAAGCAAGAATTTTCTTTTTCTAAGTCTCCACAGTGAATTAAATGTGCTTTTTTTCATAATTGCACATGGGGAAAAAAAAACAAACAAACCAAAACAGAACCCTGCCCTAAACCCCTCTCATCAGAGCATCAAGGTAAAAAAATTATATTCGTGATATTGTGTTCATGATTCAGAAGACTAGCAAAACTGATTTTATATCCAGATTAAATAATCTTGCCCAGATTAAGTAATGTTTCTGACTTGGGGTCCTAACTGCTACCTCTTCTCAGTGACTGTGCAGAAGATATAGTCTCAGAACTTCAGCACCTGTGTTAGTCATCTAAATTAGCATTTATCTCTTAGTCCTGTAAGTTAGCATTTATCCCTTTCTGAACCCATTTACATTCTTCCCAGAAATGCATTCCTTGAGTATATCTCCCACCTGTTACTTCTCTCTGCTATCATATCACTTTTACATGTTAGCTTTCAAGAGAGCACTATACACAAAGTAATATTTCACAGTCAGTAGAAAAATTGAAGCTATTTCTAGCAGTCATGGCAAAAAAATCACAATGAAATCTTGGACTTAAAGTAGTAAATGCTGAACTGCCTAGTGTTGATCTCATTTGATCTTTGTAAAATCATGGCTGGTCTGTGGTCTAGCCAGCAAGAAGAGAGGTGATAGACAGGTGTAATCCTCCTGGATATTCATAGAATCTGGTATCAGAACAGTAATACCCTTGTTTCTTTAATATGAAAACACACAGGGGGAATATCGCCAATTTGATTTTGTTGTGATATGTACATCTGCTTGAAACAGCTTCTGTTCCATTATGCACTCAAAAGACAACTCTTGATTGATAGCTATATAATTACCAAGGTTTAACAGTTATTGCTTCTATCTCTAAAGTCTTGAGTGTGCATTGCCTATCTGATATTCTGGTTTGAGCAATCCTGGATGAGAATTCCTGACACACCTTAATAGCATGCACTCCATACACCACTGGGTGATGATTAGTAGGAGTGGAGAGAAAATGTTGCATAAACAATAAACAAAAAGATAGGAGTGACCAAAACTGTAGTTTAAATTTAGGAAAAACCTAGTATTTGTTTCAATTATGTAGAAACTGAATGCTTGTCATGGTGAAGGTCTAAATAAATGAGTTTCATGTGTGATTTGTATTTTCTGTGGTACAAACAACTGTGTATTCAGTGTGATAGCCAGTCTACTATTGATAAATATTTCACCTTTCATCTCTTTCCTGCCCTAGAGCACACTATTTCTCTTCAGAGAACCTTTCTTCAAATTCAAATTCCACTGTTGCCTCCCTGCAACTAAGAGCCCACAGAGTTAATTAGCAACTTACATTCTATTAATTGTGTTTTTCAGTGTTGTGTTTTTTTGTGGCAATTTCAGTTCCACGTGTCTCAGTTCAGGTCATTCAATTGAAACTGTCTCGGCATTCTTTATTGTGTTATTTCTAGCACTTCATGCAGCCCTTCACAGCTATGCCTTTAGTAGGAGAACTTTGAAAGCTAAATAGAGATACACGCAGTATCTTTCAGTGTACTTTAGACTTTTATTGGACTTTGTAATCTCATCGTTTAAAAACTGATTTTTTTACTACCTAGCTTAATCTTTTTATATCAAAAGTATTGTGAAGTAAGTAAGCTAAAAACTGTGGAGTTTGAAGCTACCATATGTGCTGTGTTTATAATTTCAAAATATATCATCTGCATAAAGTGTGATTTTGGCTGGATTTGCATTTTTATTGTGCCCTTTTGGTACTGAATCACAAAAAAAAAAAAAGCTTAATTTGGAAATAATTAGTTTTTACCAACATTAGAAAGAGTAAAACTTCCTGACTTTAACTATTTTACTGCAGTCTAATCTTTTTTACTTTTTTCTTTTGTTAGAATTCCAAACCAGTTTGTCAAATTACAGTATATTTCTTTTCTAATTAAGTCTGGACATTCAGTTAGGTGATGTCAGAATCCCCCACATCAGTAAAAAATAGACACCCTAGGTAGGATCCAGGGAGAAAAGGCTGAAAATTTGAGAAGTTCCAATATAATTATACTCTATCATTTAGAACTCTGAGCCTTTTTCACATTTTGGCATCTTTACAGATTGGATACTGATAAGGAAAAGAAAAAACAGGAATCCTTCAACATGCATTTCACTGTTTTGCACAGCTTTTTCAGTATTTTCTGAACTGAACTACAGGATTTTGTAAGTGTTGACTATGATAACAATATGATAACATGTCTACATTCTGGGCTGCATCAAAAGAAGCGTGACCAGGTCAAAGGAGGTGATCCTGCCCCTCTCCTCTGCTCTTGTGAGACCTCACCTGGAGTATTGTATGCAGTTCTGGTGTCCTCAACATGAAAAGGACATGGAACTGTCGGAAGAAGTCCAGAGGAGGGCCTCGAGGATGCTCAGGGGACTGGAGCACCTGCTGTATGAAGATAGGCTGAGAAAGTTGGGGCTATTCAGCCTGGAGAAGAGAAGGATGAGTGGAGACCTCATAGCAGCCTTCCAGTATCTGAAGGGGTGTTATAGGGGATGCTGTGGAGGGACTGTTCATTAGGGACTGTAGTGGTAGGACAAGGGGTAACAGTTTGAAACTTAAACAGCAGAGGTTTAGATTGGATCTAAGGAAGAAATTGTTCACTGTGAGGGTGGTGAGGTACTGGAATGGGTTTCCCAGGGAGGTTGTGAATGCTCCATCCCTGATGGTGTTCAAGACCAGGTTGGATGAAACCTTGGGTGATATGACCTAGTGAGGTGTCCCAGCTCATGGCAGGGGAGGTTGGAACTAGATGATCTTAAGATCCTTTCCAACTCTAACTATTCCATGATTCTATGATTCTACATTCTTAGTTCAAGACATGTTTCAGAAGTCAGGTTTACAGAAGTTACAATTCTTATCTATCAACCTTCCTATTAATCTGGTCTTTTTTAAAAGAAGGAAACTTAAACAGAGGGTACAATTGAGTAACTGACGAAGTGATACAAAGTGACTTATCTATATTAATTCTACATGTTCTTGAAAAAGCCTGGAAAATGTGACTGGGCATATCATGCATAATATAAGAATTAAAATTTCAAATATTTCATAATGGGACATCTTTCATAGTAGAAAGATATTTTAAAATATCAAATTTAATACTCTCATTGTTACCACGGTTAAAAGCCAAACATACCAAACCTAACAGCAGCAACAACAAAAAAAAAATCACCTACTCATGTAACCTTTTCAATTTGAAAATTTTAACCATATCACCTGTGTATTTATTTTGGAAGACTGAGTTTATGGCGCCTGAATCATATAGGATTTTAGGACTTTCATGCACATAATTACATGCACCTCCATCCAGCTCTCCTCTTTCTTTTAAAATAATTTAAAAAAATAAAATTGATAACATTTTGTAGCAAACCTCACCTCTACATGTACTTAAAAAAAAATGTAATCACTGCAGAAAGTCAACCTCCTCCAACAAAACCACCAAAGTCCAGCACCAAAGCTTCTGTCTCTGAACTGTAAGAAAAGTAGAATACTTCACCCAAATGTGCTTAGTTCTTCTCAGAGAAAAAAAAAATAGAAAATATAGTAACAAAATGAGAAATATATCTGGCACATTCAAGCTTGTAGGTAAGTTGAATTCACTCAAGCTAATTCCTTTCCAAAATCATGGTTTTTATAAAAGGTCTTCAAAGTGAACATCTTTATCATATAGTTTAGATATTTAAGAAAAAAAAATAGACAGTAAATAAGATAAAACTTGTGGTTTACAAATATTGTTTCCATAGAAGGATACTGTTTTTCTGATTTATTTTCTATGAGATTTATTTCTGAGCAAAGAGTTAAAAGGGAGAAGAATCTAAACACTTATGAAGTGCTGAAATCAGATGTTTCTTGTTCCTTTTGTCTTAATATCATCTTGTTTCTTTTCAGAAATATTAGATTTAGAGATGTTTGGCTTCTGCTGTTTATTTTTTTTATTAGAGAAGTTTTAATTAAGATTTATAGAAACATCATGAAGATTGACACATATATACATTCAGTGAGAATAAAGCTATTTTTTAAAATATGCTATAAATCACTTAAGTCAGTTACAGTGGTTACTTAAATTAAGCTTAATATGTATCTCTCATTAAATGCTTGTGAGAAAATCTATAAACCAGAGTTTATTCACAGGAGATTAAAGACTGATGTTTCTTCTCAGTTTGCTAGCTCTTAAATCCATAAGAGTGCTTGTGTTTTGCTCATTACTGTATTACTGAATGAAGTTTAAAACCTACTGAGACAATGCTTTAGCTGCAATTACACATGATTCTGTGCTTGATAAGGTCATATCTGATTAGCTAACATGCCTTTGCATGCCTCTGCCAATTTAAATGTAGTACATGCTCATAGCGATACATTTGGCAGGTTCAGCAGACAAGGATGCGAATGATTCATAGAACTGTTTCTGTCCCATCAGTCCCACCTCACACTGAAAGAATCTCAGTGCTATTCCTATTAAAAATCAGTCAGAAATAGTGTCAGTACAGTTGTTTTGAGTGGCAAAGTGTAAAAATCTGGAATGCACATCTGAGAACATACTAAATGTTTCTAGTGTGTCTGTGGCTTTTCACAAGAGACTAGACTCTAAGATGGAAAACGATGAGAATTTTCTTATCATAAAGAAACATCAGAAGACACACTCAAACCACTTAACAGAGAATTTTGAAGTCTAAACCACATAAATGTCATATAAGAAAGAACAAAGGTACATCATCTTAAAGCCAAGGACTATTTGTCTGAGAAAACAACTTAACAAAAACAGTCAAAATTTACTCCCTACCTCTCTTTCTTACATTTGTGAGTTTTTTTCCCTATCATAACACAATATGGCAGACCATGAATTCCTTAAATTGAGGCCAAGCTGCAACATCCATACTGAGATTGAATCATGATGTTTGTCAGAAACAGTCCCATAAAATCCCCTAGTGCCATGAAAACACCTTAATACCTGGTGAAGGAAAAAGACTTCAGTGTTAGGAAAACAAGCAGGTTCACACAGTTTATAGGACATGTTAAAGTATTTACTTATTTGTGTTCACTTTTGCAGAAATTAACATTAAACAGATATTTTTTTTAACTGTTGCTTCATATCTTACTAAGCTTGCAGAAAGTATTAGAAAAAAATGCATTTATAATTGAAACTAAAATATCTTCTGTAACTTAGAAATGTATATTGATCATTCCTTACAACATTTTGCAGATAAAGGGGATAAACTTTAACCTCGTTTTTTGAGAAAAATTTTCTTTGAGAAGAGCTCAGGATATTTCCTTTTCTGAAATGAATGCAAAGAAGGGAAAAGTTATCACAACACCATGGTGTTTGCATATTTGGGCCTGGTCATACTTGAACTCAGTAAAAACTAATACCTTATTTAGTGGCACCTCCAAGAATTCTTAGTTGTAGAAAGATAGGAGCCGAAAAATGTCTCTCAGATCACAGTGAGGAATGAACTTTATATGATTAGAGAAGAAGGTATTCAAATACTTTTCTGCCTTACACATCATTATTTTCTTCTGAATACCAGTTCTAGATTTCACAGCCCATAGTGAGTTTCTCAGCCATTCACAATGAGAACTTAGCCAGAGCTTGACTAAAATCCCTTGCTTAAATGTGTAGATTCAAATTCTAGAGAAAGAAAATTTTATCTTTTAAAAAGGCAACACTTCTTTTGTACTATGTCATGCTATGGCTTTAAATGCTTTCTGCATTTTACCTATGCTGTTATGTTTCTCTGACAACCAAAAGAAGGTGCACTAGAGTTTCTCTTTGTTAAAAAAAATGCCAAAAAAGGATTTTATCCAGATTTGAGAATTTAAGAGTATTCCCTAATTGCTGATCTATATATAACAGTTCATGGTTCATAAAGTTCCATGTTCCTTCCCCAAGTTCTTTGTCTCTAAGTGGCTAACACTTTTCTCTCTCTAATTAACATAGTTTACAATAAAACATAAAGGATCAGAGAAAGTACATAGTCTTTTTGTTCCCTATGGATACAAAAAAGCAGAAGGTATTTGTGATCTAGCCCATCTGCAATCAGAAACTTGTGAAACTTTCATGTTATTCTTGTAAATGTGTTTATTGTTTAAATAGAAGTAATTATTTTTCTTCTCCTCCTGGAAACTTCAAATTGAGCCAAATGTCTTTAGCATTCTGCTAGCAGATACAACATTTTAGAATAGTGCACATATGTTCAATTGTTTTTAGAGAAGAAATGGCAGGTAGTAACAGTCATTTGCTTAAATATGTAGATTCAGCTTCTAGAGAAAGAAAATCTATCCAGCAGTATGTTGATTAAATGAGCAAATATTCAATGAAAGCTGCTTTTTAAAATGCAGCACTTTTATTGCATTGTATCATGCTCTGATGTTGAAGGTTTTTTTTTCATTGTTTGGTTGACATTGTCTTTAGAACTGCCACAGTGTAAGTTTTGAGATCACAATGGCTCTTTCTACTGAGTTTTGTGGAAATCACACTTTAATTCAAGAGGACAGAATGCTTTAATAAGTTATACAAAATATTCTACATAGCTGAATATGTTTTCTCCTTACTGAGACACACATGATTTTTTTTTTTTTAAAAAAGGCAGTAGTTAGAATTTTTATTTAATTCTTCTGGTATGAACTAAAACATTTACTAACTTCAATGTTTATTTCCCAGTATATATTACCACAAATGTTGTTCCAGATTATTTTCATTTGTGTATCCACTGCCTATGTGAAAATTTGGTCTTAAGTTCTTTTTGTGTCTTTGGAAAGCAAATTTGATGTCATAAACAAGAGCTTCCTTTCTTCAGGACACACTTTGTTACGATTCCTGTGGTTCAATAACAGTAAATTTAACAATCAGGACTTTTTAGCCCACTGTATAAATTTGACTTTGCAGATAATTTTCCCCTCTCCAAGGTTAATATCAGTAATTGTTTCTTGTCTAAAAGTCTTCAGACAGTTATTAGACTGTAAGCTTTAAACTCTCTACACAGACAGCCTGAAAGATGCAAAGGTTACTATCTCCCCTGATGGTTTCCCAGTAAACATAAGTACTTTCTAAAATATTGCAGAAATTACAGCTGAGACGCTCTTGGGGTTTATCTGGCGAGGAAAATTCTTTTTTTTTTTTTTTCCCATAATCTTAATTATCTAAAATACTACTGAAATCACTCATATCTGTTCAGGTCTTTCCATTTGAAAGACACAATTTAACTTGTTTTAAATTAAGTCTCTTGAGAATAATGTTCTCTCTTTCCATCCTTACCATTCATTTAAGATATGTTCATCTGCAGTTTTGCCTTCATAGCAAATGGAGACAGAAATTATTCCCCACAGGAAATTAAATTTCATATCTTTGGCAGACTTTACAGGTCATGAGAAACCCTAGGCTAATACTTTTCTGTTGATAAAAGACTGTTAGCACTTTGAAAGCTAACATGCTAAGGATGGGCTACTAAAACACTGTAGGTAAATTTCTCATGTCTTTAATCACATTTTTGTCTCTTTCTTTGTTTTTCTTTATAATTCCCTCTTCCATTTTCACTCTTTTTTGTTCATTATTTAGGCTATTTCATTAATTCTATGACAAATCTACTTTTAAATACTTCTTTTCTTAGGAAAGTGATTCATATTATTTATAATGTATTCAACATGTAAAGTGCAAATGGCTCCAAAACTAAAAGTTATTTTATGCATATATAGATATAAAATTTACTTGTGCATACTAGATAAAAAGTTTAACTTAAAGGCCTTTTGTAACTGTCAGCTGTTGCTTCTGTCAGGCATTTATTGCAGACAACTCAGAAGTTAATATTTGCAAGCTTCTGTGAAAATAAAGAACCATTATTCGTCTGATTAGTTTGTAAATTTCCTTTAAATAGATTAAATTTCTGCCTTGGAAGGGTTTGTTATCATACATGTAAAAATAAAGGGTATTTGTGTATGGAATTTTGAATATACTGACTGCAAGTCATGGGTTTCATCACTGGGATGTCAAAATCTCTAATCTCTCTAGCTGTTATGTACTGACTGCACCTTGTTTCCTTAGCAAAAAGAGTTTTGAGGCAATAAGGTATAGATGCAAATGTAAGACTACAGAAGTACAGGATTCATATTTTCTATAGGATCCCCTATAAAAAGTTTCTGCTGTTTGTTTCAAAGTTTGATTCATCATTTTTACATTTCTGGCACAGATCTTTCATCAATTTGTCATCTCTGAAACACACCACATTTATCTAGTTCTAGAGGAGATCTATTTTTTAAAAGGTGTTTTGGTTTTTTGCCATGGATATCACATCTACTGGCTAATAACATAGGTATGAAGACATCTACCTCTTTCTGTCTTTCCACAGACCTTTTATGCCATCATCTAAATAGCAACCCTGTTTCTGTATCTCCAAGAAAAAGTTCTCAGAAATCTGGAAAGTCTATAATGGTATAAATTTCAAAGGAATAATAATTACAAGAGAGAGTTGAAAGTATCACCATTTTAATTCCATGTCTTCTTAATGAACTCCAAGATTTTTGCCTTACAAAATGATGTCTGTACACTCATAAGATGTTTTGAATTGTTAAAGAATGAATGTGAGTAAAACAATCAGCTTGCAATAACTTTGTGTTTAGAAACTGAAAGTAGCATATAAATTCAAAGTACTTTATTTTTTTTATCAAAACAACAATTTGATTTCCAGAAAATAGTGAAAATGAAGAATGATGATGAAATATTAGATGGTGTAACTCATCAACTGAATAAATACATGTCTTAAAACAAATGAGGCTTAATTTTCTAGCAAATTGAGCATGTAGGCACAGAACTGAAAGCCTGCTGTAGTCATGCTGAATCTTCTGAAATTTGTTGGTTTTGTAGCTTCCTAAATAATGACATAAAAGCCTCTTTTGCCCTCTTACCTTCAAAAATTTTAGTTTGTAATTTTCTCAATGCAGTAGACGGCATCTGTGACATATAAGGGTTTTAGCTAGGTTCAGACTAGGAGAAAAATAACTCATTTGCTACATGGAGATTCCCAAAAGACAAAGAGCGAGAAAGAGAGAGGAAGCAGAGCAGGATGGGGGAGCATCGAGGGAGTCTGATGAAAGAAACATGCAAAAAAATGCTAAGTGAGAGAAAAATAAGAAATATGTAGACAAGGAATTGTGATTAAAAAAAAAAAAAGAAGCTGCAGTTTTTAAAGGAAATTTTAATGAAAGAAACCCAAAGTGTAACCTCTCTTAATGCCCTGTATTACTGCTGGCTTTAGTCTGTATGACCAGACTCTGCTGTTCAGGTAGTCAATTTTTTGCTTCTTCATAACCATTCTGTAGTGCCAGATTATACCTTGAGTTTACCAAGATGACCCACTGTAATTTTCAGATTTAACTAGAAAAATAGGTCACTGCAAAGGACAGGCATTATCATACCCTAAAAATTCAGACAACTAATGATAGCTAACGAAATAAAAAAATCACCATTTTGAATGTTTGTAAAATATAATTGTATAGCTTTGAACATGCTATCACATATATCTATAATGTAATTTATTTTTAATTCTATTTTAATGAGGGATGTAATAGAAAACTCACCAGTGCTTAAAATAACATCTTTTTCATTGTTTTGCACTAGGTAAGCTTGAATACTGGTGAAAAATGGTGTGGAAATGGATCAGACTAGAAAGATACATGTGCATAAATAACTACTCAAAGTAAACTTAAAGTTGTAATGGCTGAGGGAAAAAAAGCCACAGGCTAAGAGAGTTAAAACAAACTGAAATCCAATTCTCCAAAAGTGATTATTTCAGCAAGAAAACAATGTAGTTCTTGTTTACTGGCTAGGAAGCATGGATTTATAGTGATGATAATCATTAAAACCCCATAGGGAGATGACTAAGAACTAAAACAGACATTTTAATTGCAAAAGAATGCAAACATCTTACCTTGAAACATTGCTGATATAGAAATAGTCCCATTTCTAAAGGTGCAGAGTTTTGGAAAAGGATTTACTACCTTTTTTATTTGGTATGCTAAATATCAATGTTAGAAGGCCAAAATATTTTCAGAAAGTATGACAAGAGGAGTGATTGTGATCACTTTTCTCATTCAGTAATTAACATTACATTATGGGTGGAAACATTGACTACTAATGTTAATTCATTTTCACTTTTCATTTCCCAAAATGTTGTTGAATTATGTAATAATAGGCAGAAAATAAATACACCAGTATTTACCTGCTATTGCACTGATACTTTATTAGAACTGCTTTATAAAGGTCTTTCACTCTTCCCTCTGCTACATGTGGGTTTAGAATGAAAGACTTATGTAAATATCATAGAAAAGTGCACAGACTATTTGATACGAATGTGTTTATTGATTCAACCTATCTCTAAGGGGTTCACTTGGCAAGACCTGAAAGCAAACACATTTTTTTGTTATATAACCTGCAAATGAATGCTCCGATTTTCTGGTAGATAAGATATCTGGATTCTAATCTTTCTTTGACACAGTTCTGCTACCCTCTTGGGCAGTCACTGTGGTACAGATTTTGCAAGTGACCTTTAATAATTGAGTCCCTCAAACATGAATTTGTGAAGATGGGCACAATAAATTTGGGACTCTGTGTATTAACTCAAATTCTTTATTAAAAATTGTGACTGTCGGTATTTTCAAACTGGTTCTTATGCCTGAATTACTATGTCTTATGCCTGAATTACTATGTCTACTCTTACATGCAAAAAAGAACAAATCACTAATCAGAGACTGTTGAGGGTTTTATGCAAAGGGTGCTACACATTTCCATTAATTAAATGCAAATGACTGATTAAATTATAAAACTTCTTTAATAAGGGATATATCAAATCTAAAGCCATCCCAAATTATGTGAAGCTAGGATTGAAGAAAATCAGTTCAACAGTTTTTTATATAAACAGAGTAAGGAAGTGTCTGCATGAGGATGAGAATGGAACAAGGATTTAATTACTGCCCTAACCCACTGAACACAAAGGAGTTACAATAGGTGTTTAAAATCTACCCTACATATAGGGACAGCTGGAAATGTGTCACATATCCAAGGCTTTTTCATATACAATGGAGAGGAAGAGACATCTTGCAGAGATGATTCTTTTAGCTATTTTAGACAACTTGATTAGAGTGAGTTGACTGAAGCTCTATAGATGCTATTTTCTCAGTAACTATGAAAAAGACACCATGTTCTGACTTGGACACTGATCCTTTATCTTTTAGATGTTTAAAGTCATCTGATACAAAATGTGTTGTTATGGAATGACATTTGGCTTTCTTCAAATATCCAAAGGAATATTGTCTCTTGCAAAATCCTTCTTGTAAATTTGTTATTTAAAAGGACAGTTTAATTGGAAAGGTTGGTTTTGGGTTTTTTTTTTTTTTTTTTTTTTTTTTTTTTTTTTTGCTTTCCCAGAGCATAATGTAAAACACATATCTTTTAGGATCTTGGCAAATTAACAAATCTAGCAAATTAGAAGGAAGAGCTAGGGCAAGAGAAAGAAATGGAAAGAAACAATTTAAAAAAGGGACATATTTAGAAGAATAAGGAGCGAGAAATAAAAAGAGATGGATAAAGAGATAGAGAAACAAGAAGAGAGGAAAAGAAGGAAAAAAGAAAAGGAGGAAGGAAAGAGAAGAGAAGAAAAAAGAAAGAGGATGAAAGAAGAAGGAAAAAGAAAAGGAAGAGAAAGTGAAGAGAAAAAGAGGGTAGGCAAAATAAAGAAGGGAAAAAAAAGGAAAATGTGGAAGATGAAAAAGGAAAAAAACCCAAAACCTACTTAGTAGATGTATATAACTTTAAGAAGAGCCAGGAGCAGTAATTTTCAATACATTTAACAATTCTAAATTACACAGTTGGCACAAAGATACTACTGTTAATAGGCATTTTAGAAATGACAGTGTTAATATGCTAGTTTAGGCAATTACGATTTTCTGATCATTACTAGCTCTATGTTTAAGGTAATTAGTACAAGTGACCCCAATTCCATTGAGGACTTTGTCTGATAAAAGAAAGGATCCACCACCAATGGCAAAACTGTTTTATACAGCTGTTAATGTTATCACACTTGTTTATCCAGAAAAGAAAAGGAAAAAAGTGTCAAGTAAATCTTTGTCTGATGTAAATTACCACAGCCTTAAATTACCTGTTAAGCTGATTTACACAGACTGGTCAATATGTACCAGAGTTCACCGAAAGCCAATATTCGCTTATTTACAAATTGGAAAATAAACATGCTTGCTTCAGGGGAAAGTAAAGCATGTCTTTGATTCTTCCCTGAACAAATAAAAAAATGAACTTCCAAATGTAAGGGTACCAAGTCATATTGCAGTGTCATTTGCAAAAGAATCCTGAGGCTGTGGCAGGCTAGCTTATCTTACTGTTGCCAGGTTTATTACAAGCAGAGTTTTGCATGCTTAACACTTTCTGAAGGATTTCAGAATGTCAGATCCTGACTGACAGCTTTACTCTGTGACCGCCTTGCTTGTGAGTATATGACAGTTTGACAGGCCTCCTTAGGGTTCATTTAATTATTTTATGCAAGTCTCCTTAGTGAATAACATTGACCATTTTACTTTATATGCACAGCAGCAACAAACTTAAGCTGCCACATTGCATTCTATCTTAACTCTCCCACTTATTAGGTCCAGTCTTTTTTTAGTTTTCCCCTCCCTCCTCCTTCAGCCAAAAATAGATTTAGAATAACATATGCACAGAAAAAGGTACCAGAATGAAGATTAATATTTACACTGTTTCATATGAAATTAAAATATCATCAAATATTGCAAAAAAAAAGCAGGCATACTGATATGAAAATGTCATTCTGGAAACACTCTTTTAAAGGAAAAAAAAGCAGCAAAAGAAACACAACAAGGAGAGAAAAATAAGAGAAATTTTAAGTTCTGAATAAAACTTGCATATAATCATTGCTATTATTACCATTATTCTTCCTGTTGTTAATATTGTCATTGTTATTATGGTTTCTTCTCCGTCAGCGTACATCATACAGCTATCTCGAAAGCTGCTTTAATTTAGACAAATACTGCTGGTTTTGGGTTTTTTTGTCATTATGACAGGTATGCTCACTTTCATATGCTCACTTTCCTAATACCCATAGCTGCAGCAATTGCTGTTGATGTGGAATGGAAGGTGTGATTTATAGAGTCATTAAGTCAGTAACATGCTCTTGAAATGTTCATTAACAATTCTGAGGTTCAGAGTACGGAAGTTATACATCTATTCTTGCTGGATAATACCACAACATTGCCTTTTCCTGTGACTCGTCTTCTGTCTGCAAATTCTTTGCATTTTTATTACAGCACCTCAGAAAGGCAGTTTAAAGGCCCAAAGAGGCCCAGACACTGTATTTATAGTTCTGCCTAAGCTACCATCTAGTCTGATGGGAGGGGGAGATGAAAGTAGTTAACATTTTAACATTTTTTTGAACATTCTGGAAAAAGAACCAGAATACCTAACATACATAAAGGTTCATCCAGAATGACCTAATAATAACCTCTTGTTCCTCTTTGCTTAAGAATAAAACACTTAGAATTAGGGGTTAATCAATGACACTCTTTGCAAGAAAAAAGTATATTTTTTTCTGGCCTCAAAGGGGATCCACCCCTTTTCCCTGTTGTAGATGTGATCTAGTTCTTACATCGTGGTCCATAGAATTTCTATTTCTATGACCTGTTCAGGTGGTCTGGATTCTGTGTGGAAACCCATGGAAAGGTTTAGAAGTTACCACTATCAAGAAAATGTCAGAGTTGTGAAAAAAATGATGTATTAGCAAAGCTGTCGTAAGTTCCCACAAGAAATTTAGAAAAAAGGTATGGTAATTTTCAGTTTTAGTAGACAAGTAGTCCATAGGAGAATTGAATATTAACTTTGGCTCCTTCAGTTTTGGTAGCTAAGTAGTCCCTACAAGTATTGAATATTAAATTTGGCTCCATCAAACACTTCATGTGAAAGGCAAACTGTTGTTTCATGAACTGTAGGTTTGCTTCTTTCATACTTTAAAAGTATGACATTTCAGATGTATACTGTTAAAAACATTATTTATTAAACGTTTAACATTTATAGCTACAGATGAAATTGTTAACAAAGCTCAGTATTTCTATGACTGAGGGAATTATCAAGAGAAACAGGAAATTATATATTGGAGACAACCATGGCTGTTTCCCCAAGTTAGAAAAGCAGTTCTATTATAAGTGAAGTGGCATACACGTAAATGAATAAAGCAAATGATCAAAATAGATCCATGTATTCAAAGTTTTAAGTTCAAACATGATGATACATCAAAATGTTCACCTAGAAATTCATAGCTGTGGAATGAAAGAGATTATATCTGGTGGAGTCATAAACTGCTGAAAAGATGTGTATTCTGTAGCCACTGGACACATGAAGCTGTTTCTGGGAACAGTTAAAGAAAAACTTTATACCAACTATTCAAGTGTTATAAATTTCTGTGGCTCTTTGGCACTTCTGTTGAAGCTACACCAATTTCTAACTCCTTAGAACATGGAACTGAAATTGCACATGTTGAAGAGGACAGTCTTCATTTTGGCACTTGCAAACATGTTTGTGATTGAATTGCAATCTCGGCAATGTCTTTTTCTTACAGAATTGTAAGTGGAATGTTGAAGCAAGCATGAATTTGTGCTTGCATCTCACACTCTAAAGACTCCTGACTTGTTTTCTGAGTGGTATATTTCTCATAACAATAATAATAGAAAAGGTTTTCATTTCAGCGCAGAACTGGATTGATGACTTTAATCTGTAATTTTCTATAATCATTAGTTAAATAAAATAATATTTGTATGTGTAGCAAGTTTCTATATTTTGAGCACTCTCTTGGTAAACAGAGAGCTTGCCATATAACTTCATGATCTAGTAGAGATTTATAAGGTGTTTCTAAATTGTTTGTAGATATCAAGATCAATCTTTTAACGTAAAAGATTTACCAACTTGACCTCTGCCTACACTTATTTTTTCTGAAAGAACATAATTTTATGTGAACAGCACAGAAGGAATATGGCTTATTCTACTATAGTACAAATCTTGCCTCTGTTCTCACCAAAGCTTAGTATTTGTTATAGCAAAGTGGTTTGGGCTGCATTTTGCAGATGCAGCTTTGAGTGGAAGGCCAGCAACAGTGATTGTTGATCAAAATTGGATGAACAGTCTTTGTGGAAAAGGCATCATCAGAATGTAGACAAAGTTGTAACAGTGGTGACTCATTCCATTTCCTATCAGGGAATATCACCACTCGGTATAATTATGTTGAATGACACTGTTTAATCAGAAATAGATATCAGAATTTGAGATGAAGAAAAATATTTTTGCACCATCATTCTTCAAAGAGACCTTCTACCCTCTGTTCCATCACTTGTCCCCTTTCATGAAGAAAATAAATCATTTGTGTGAAAATAATAGGTTATGCAGACTATTCATTATGAATATCACACATTCAGGGCTTCAGTGATGACTCCCATCTTGTGATTATGTTGTGTGGAGACAAAAACATCTGCTGAATTAATGACAAATCTGTTAGTGCCTTTATCCGCTGCCCTGTTTGAAATGCTTAAACTCATCAAGGCCTTGCTTAATCTATTTTGTTTTTTCATATATCATGCTCACTGCCTGGGGCAAACCCATTTAATAATTTTCAATTGAATAAAACCATAACTCATGATCCAATAAATTATTAAAAAAACCCTGCATTGCATCAGATTCATCATTCATCTTATCAGTGGCAGAAAGCCTACAGAATTCCTTAACAGTTCTTGCTGTGATAAATGGTTCTATTAAGATTTATGAATACAGTGGTATATATTAATACATATTTTGCTACTGAATTATCTGTCATACTATTCCCTTTTCTTTCAAGCACCAATATGTTGCATTAATAATTTCATTGGTCTGGAAAACTCACAGTCAGCTATCATCATATGGCTTCTGTTTGGTTTGGTTTTTGGTTTTTTTTTTTGTTTTAATTGCGATTTTTTTATCTTAACCCTGAGATCCCTTAAAAAATGTGGCAGTATTGTTGTTCTGAATTGTTTTTACTCACGTTTTTACTCAAGTTATTACAAAATTTATCCTCTAGGTCCATCAAAAGTAATTAATTCTGAAATAAATTTAGAACAATTTTGACACATAATAGAAAGAATAAACAATGATTAAGTAGTTGCCATAAGAATACCTGATAACATGGACTAGGAGATATCTGTTTCATTGTACAAATGCATTAGAAATTAGTGACTTCTAAATGTAAATTCTGTTAATCAGATTTTTTGAAGCTGGACAATCAAATAGTGGCTACTGCACAGAGATGGCATGCATTTCTCCATCCATTAATTTCTCAATAGAAAATCCAAGATTTTAGTAAAAAGCAAACACAAAGGAATTGATTTTTTTTCATCACTGAAATGGAGGTAGAAGGCTTCTTCAACATTGTGATACAGGGGTGAAAGGAATGCTAAGGGAAGTAGAGCAAAAGGTAAAATCAGTGATCAGCCTGCTCATCTACTTATCATAAGTCCCAGTCTGAATAAATGAATGCAATTACATAATAAAATGCATTTGTATCTGGGGATGCTAAGGCACACTGGTGAGAAGCAATTAATTGTTTGCTATTGCTTGCACTATTTTTGGGATCTCAGCCTAGAAATGTTGGAGAAAATGTGATTTTTTTCTTCCCCATATTATTTTGATTTCATGAAATCCATCATTACAATTGATATTGTCTGCAGTGTGTAGTTTTAGAGAAGATATTTTCACAGTAGACGGAGATGTAAGAAATTTGTAGTTCGTAAATAATTTCGGACTCTGTATCTTTTAGTTTGCAATAACAATTTTGTTCCTTCCTAAGAGACATACAGTCCTTTCTATTTTCCTTTGCAAGAACCGACTCTACTCTGGAGGCAGTCTCATTTCCACAGGGAGAGATATGAGAGCCATCATTTATCTCTTAACCCTTCATTTGATCTGGGCTGAGGGCCAAAATTAGTTTACATTGTGACATTTCATCGTGTACCTTTTTAGCTGCAGAACCTGCACAAGTCCCTAAGGATGGAGACCATGCTCATCAGAAAAAAGCTGGAAAAGCTATCCAACATGTACAGTTATCTCTTCCTACTTGCTTTAGCACGTATTTCTTCCTGGAAGGTATTTTCACAGCATGATGAAAAGGATTTAGCCCAAAGGTATTATTTAATAGGTACACATTTCAGTAAAGATAGATACTTTATGCAGATAATCTTACTTTATGACTAATCTCCCCTGCGTCTACAACAGTTTTTGACTGTTCCAATAATTTCTTAAACCACAAGACTCTTTTAAAAAACTGTCTTTCATAAGCAGGAAAGGTACCTGGTTTAGAAAAGTTTTTAAATCATGGCACTTAAATACAACCCTGTCATTTATTGGAGTGCAAAACAATAAACAAAACTGGTTGGGGCTAATGCCCTTTGAACTTTCAAAAAATTAATGTGGAATCGCTCAGTTTTATTTTTAAAACTGCTACAATGAATAAAAGCATTACTTTTTTTTAAGGCTTAACAACATGTTGCTAGGAAAGAAGAGGTCTAACATATCTTTATCAAGGTGAAATTTGATGACAGAGCCAGACTTGGCTCTTCACTCTTGGACATAAGAATTCAGCTTTTTCAGATGCTCACACCAGTCTCCAAAAGCTAATTGCAGGTCTTTGTAAAATCTGCATCTCCCAGGGTCTGAGAGACTGAAAGGAGTCAGTGCGGGCCAAAGTGCAATCTTTGCTGATTCAGCACAGGGTGAGGGGAGCCAATTCCCTTCTGTTCAGTTTGGGCCCTCACTGCGTTTAATCTACGTCCTCTTTTTAATCTACATAGTTTTAAAGACCTCCCACAGGTGCTCTGCATCGTCCCAGAGGAAGCGCTGATTGTTTGCCTCTGTTCAGGAAGATTCAGCAACTGCATCAGCAGCACCAGGGGAGGTATTCAAAATGCACAGTTCACACACAATGACACGTTTAAGCTGGATGCCTTTTCTCATGGGGTGTAGGCAGACAAAAACACAAGAAATAATTGTATGCTCATAACTGGATGTTCTCTGAACCCAATTACCTGATCAAAAAGCAACTTTTACCTTCAGTTGCACCTCAGCAGGAGTAGCAAATTACAGTAGCAGTACTACAAAGTGTTGGAGATTTATCACTCTGCCTTGCCATTTTTGCCTCCTCCCCCCTAGCCCCCCGAGATTACTTACATTTTTCCTTATAAACCAATAGTTACTATCTATTTCCCTCTCTTCCCTGGAAGCTCTCTCCACCTCTCTGCCAGAGCCATGCATAGGAGAACAATAAAAGTAATAACTTGATTTTATATAGTTTGGTTTTTTGTTTTGTTTTGTTTATCTGTTGGTTTGGTTGGTTTTGATTTTTTTTGTTGTTATTGTTGTTTTGTTATAAAAAAAACCAACCTTTACTATTGTAAAAAACACTCAGACATGGGTTTGCTGGCACTCGGAAGGTCTCTCCAATGCTTGGAGGCCATAGGTCTGTAGTCTGAATGCCTGCCATTACCCACCCTTCAAAATCACCAAAAAAATCAGGAAAAGAACAGTCATGCTTGTCTCTCTAGGGATGACTCTGCTAACAACAGAGCTGTCAGTTCAGCCTGGCTCTCAGCCAAGTGATCAGTGAAGAAACTGAAAAACTTCTCAAGGAAAACCTCTCTGCTCACAGACCAGGTGCAAACAACACAGATTGACCAGCTTGCTGTCTCTGCCACAGTATCTGCAAAACTGGATGTCTGGCACGGATTAGAGGGTGGCAGAATGAGTCTGTTGTTAAACATATTTCCTTTAACCATGTTTCACCTTTCTTTTGCCACTTACAGATAAGTGCTGCCATTCTGTATGTTCCAAATCAGTTTTCTTTCAAGATGTCTGGAAAAAGGATCAGTCTTACTTAGAAGATTCTTTGTGCAGCTTTTAGCTCTGGCTTGTGTGGGATTCCACACTGCTGCTGATATGGAAATTGGAGAAGCTAAGAAGTCTGTAGCTTCCTGTGCATCCTTAGAGCAACATATTAAACAAAAATGTTGATTTTGTAGTCATGCAGAATCAGAACAAGACTACAAGTCTACGAGTCCAATACCAGCACGCATGCTGCCCCATCAGACATAAGATGTGCATGATTTAGGTTTTAAAAAAATCCTCTTTAGGGAAGGATAGTACAGTTGTTGAATTATTCTATAAACTCATATTTCTGACAGAAAACTGAAATATTAAGAGAAACACTAATAACCCTGAGAGCCTTCTTTGTTATGGAAGATTTTAGCTTCTAAAGATACATATTCCTGAACAAATGTTACTAATAAAAATAGTGTTGAAGGTGATAGGCAGAGAATTTAACCACTGAATTTGCATAGTTTCAATGAAGAGAGTGTCACAAGGGAAATGAAAAGGAAGATATGATTTAGTAGACGCATTAGAGAAAGGATGGGGAACTGATTAAAGGAGAAACGTTAGTGTTTCTGGAATGTGCTGGAAAAGGAAATAACCAAGAAGTAGAAAGATTACAGTTTCTTAGCAATCTGTTTTGAACTAGACCTTTTTTAATATTTTAGTCAGTGAGCCAGATGCATAAAATATGTGTGTGCCAATGAATTTAGTTGGTGGTTTGTATTCTGGGATAATTGTTAAAACAGAAATTATTAAAACACAACAAAAGATGGGGTGAAAGGTCAGTAGTATAAAATGAAAGGTCATGTATTTGAAACCCCAAACAAAACCCTTTGCTGGGAGTTTGCATCTTAGAAAGGCTGTAGTTTGGGTATATTACTTCACTACAGAATGAATTTTCTACATCATACACTTCTGTACTAGAAGAAGATATACAATCCGGCTCAAGTATGGGAAGGAGGATATGATAACCTCTTTTATCTTTTTTATTCAGGCAAGCAAACAGTATTGTTACATTCTTTTAAGTACAATGAATTATTCTTCATTTATCTCTTTTCTTCAAGCTGCTGGAAAACAGATGATTTTAGGGACATGTCAGTAAACCAATATGCAATTCCTTTCTCTAGCTGAATAGTCAAGACTTCTTCCAACTAATACTTCCCCATTATACTTATATGATTCATACAGTTGTGCCATTTTTGTTCTCCATTGTGTTATGCCTTTTCAACTTCATTCTACAGCAGTAAAAATGATGTATAAGCCAACAACAACTTTCATCAGCAATAACTACCTTCTGAGTGCTATTTATCTAATTATTCCTTTTCTTAACCTTCATTTTGGCCCAGTGATTTCCTTTTTGTTCAAAAACAGCATACACAAGCACCTCTTGAGTGCTGCACTGACTCTACTCCTGTACATGTAAGTAATTACATACATATACACTCACACGAGCAATTCTAATCTTATTTATTAGTGCTCCCAGTGGAAATTATTTGTGGTGCAACATCAGGTAGTAGGAAGCTGACGATGCATTGGCTGATCAAGGCCCACTACCATAAGGCTCTTGCATTCACTGGGACAGCTGTTAATACGAAACAGTACAGTAATTAATCAAGAGGAACCATAAGAGGTTTTTCTTCCTTATTCCCTCATATTTTCAAAGATCTTGAAGACAAAAAAAAAAGCTAATAAGAAAAGATTGGTTATCTTCAGTCAGTGACTTTCACTATTCTTTCTTTTTAATCTGAATAATTAAGTTACTAGATTTTTCCCTGTTTTCCTTTGTGCCCCAGCCTCATTCTCACTGAAATATGAGGAGTATAAGTAGGAAAACAGGCATGTCATCTTTGGAGTTTACAAACTGTAAAGAAGATGGGACCAGACTCTTCTCATTGGCATCCAGTTAAAGGACAAAGAGGCAATGGACAAAAAACGTAAACACAGGAAATTCTGTTTAAACATGAGGAAAAAGAACAAAACCAAAAATAAACAAAAACCCAAAACAAAACAAAAACTCAAAATAACCTTTTTCACTGTGAGGGTGGTCAAACACTAGAGCAGGTTATCTAGGGAGGTTGCTGAGTCCCCATCCAATGAGATATTCAAAACCCAGCTAGACATGGCGCTAACCAGCTTGCTGTAGCTGATCCTCTTCTCAGCAGAAGGGTTGAACAGGATGATCTCTGGGGGTACTTTCCAGCCTCAGCACTTCTGTGATTCTGTAATGCTGTATTCACTACTGGTTTGCTTGAACAGGTAAAAATTGTCAAGCTCTCCTTCTGTATTTTATGCTTCTCTAATTATTTTTTATTTTGTATTTCTTCTCCTAATGAAGCATGATAGTTGGCAGGAGATTCTGAAAACAAATATAAACCATGTTGCATGTGACATTATATTTCTAATTGTATTTAAAGGGATAGCTGACACCATGTAAATAATCTCTATCTTATTAGCTAGCTCCTAACATCTATCCAGAATCTGGACAAACTGTAAGTTATTATTTGTTGCTTGCAAATTTAAAAAAAATTTAAAAAATAAATCTCTGTGTCATAACTAAGTCTGCGAGTTATTTATAATAAATATTTCCCTAGAATTAAACTCCTTTATAGCTGGGAAAAAGAAAACAAATTGAAAAGGAAATTACAATACTTAATAATTGTTCTAGCTTAATAAATGCTACAGCCTCAAATAAGATAAGTTTTTCTCTTGCTTTCTGAGATACCACATAGAGCAATATTTTCACTGCATTTCATTTACAAGCACAGACAGTCCTGAAGTGTCTCATTTTGCATGTCAACTCAGCTGATTTTCCACCCACACTTCATTACTTCTGCCATATAATGTCACTTTTATGATTTTCCTTAAAGTAATAGCTGTGGTAGGATAACAAGAGAAAATGGTGTTTTCCAGATCTGCTAATTACATTTTGTGCTTTGAAAAAGGACAGGAATATTTTGCTATAATATTTAGCTCAGTAACTTGTATAGAGCCATATGAATAAATGTCACTCAAGATTCTAGATATAAATTGTAAATGCACAGTATTTATTTTTATAGTTTACTTATTTTTTTATACCAAGGGAGACATTCATTTTCAGACTACATTAATCTCATTTATCTCCATGATGTCCTTAATGTTACAAGATGTTACAGCAACATTACCGGCTTCTGCAGGCTTGTATCAGCCTCTAGCTACTCAGGCACATTATTAGATTGCCAACATAATTGAGACATCTCATATAAAAAGAGCCAACCCACTGGCTCCAGTTCTTTGTAAATGTATTTGCCTGATTTAATAGCTTTAAATTTATTGAGTGCTCTGTTGGGTTTGTTGTTTTGGGGTTTTTTTTGGGTACATATAGACTACTTGGAGAATCTTGTTTGAGACTGCTAAAATATGAAGAAAGGTAGTACTTAGCACAAATTCTTGCTATTGTCACATCCTGTACTCCTCTATTAAACCACTACACAGCATTTGGATGAAGAAGGAAAGTCATAGAATACTTTTGAAACAAAAATAGCTAGAGAAGTATTTTGAGGTGACTGTCCCTAACTAACCCTGTAAAGGGCATTTTAATTTTTTGTGGGAAGTTACCCACTTTTCATACAATTTAATACCACATAAGCTTTTTGGAATGTACTAGGTTGTGTTTGAAAAAAGATAAGACTTTTTGAGAAAAAAAAATGCTGGCCAAATCAAATTGTGAATGAGTAGCCAGAGAAAGAGGATGGATTCTTTTCAAAGTGAGGATGGGTTCTTTTCAAAGTGTCTTCTGGGATTTGAACATACTTTTCAAATGAACCACTTTGACATACACGCTGCAAAAGTGGTACAAGTATTTATCTATTCTGTTAGTTTTTTTATTCATGCACCAAAGAATAAAAAGAATTAATCACAAAAACCAAAAGACAGAAAGATTATCAGTAGATTCCCCAATATAAATGCATGAAGCTGAACCAGGGCAACTCTGAAGCAAAGCAGTGTAGTTTTTCATTGGAATTCAGGGCATTTTCTCTTCTGAAGCCTTCTCACTAAGTCAAATTAGAGAATTCTAAACACAGAAAGCATAGTAAGTCATCAGACTTCAGCTCGTGTGGGAAACTTAATTAATTTTCAAATACATTATTTTTGTGATTAGCTGTGTACCCATGCACTTACATACACAACTGCATATATCACACGTAAGACATGAAATGCTATTGTTACATTTTCTCAAAATAAGACGCATTAGCTTTTTGTGGTCATTATAACAGCTTTTGGAAGCAAGTTACTGAGAGTCTTTTAGGAATGGATGGATATTTCCATATTTTGCTTAATATATGTGAACTTAATATATAAAAGGCAGACCTATATACAAAGTAGCTACATGCTATATATTAAGCAGAACTATATACAAATTATCATATAAGTGAAGTACTTATTTGTTTTCCAAGCCTTATTCAATTCCAGCTACTATACTGATGAATAGATCAATCAAGTAACAGAACTGAGTAGGTACTCTAAATCCGTCTAGCTTCAGCATCTGGAACTGAAGTCAGTGAGTTAATAAATGAGCTGGTTTCAGGAGAAGATGAATGTGCCCAGAATCTTAAAAATATTGAGTGAATGCTAAGTATAACTGGGTATGACAAAGCAAAAGCCTATTCCCAAACCTGAAATATTCTCTGGGTATTAGGAAATTTCTCTGCATTTTCATAATTTCCTCATGTAATCTACACAAAAAGTGGATTAAAAAAAAACAACCAAAATCCTGATGAGAGCACACCTAATATTGTGAATGTTGTTTATCTGTGTTTATCAAATGTTGACATTAAGCATATCAACATTTGTGTTAGGAATGTATGAGTTTGCAAAAATTTTTATTTACTGAAGTCATTAAGAACATTATTTTTCCTTAAAACTCAGAAAACTTTCACTTAAAAGGAGAAGAAAGTGTGAAGAAAGGCAGCAAGAAGGGACAGAATGAAGGAAGGAAGGGGAGAAGGAAATAGGTCATATGCTCAGGGATGTTTTCAGTTTTTCTAACCTCATATCCAAATCATGATTTGTAATGAGCTATCAGCTAGCTGTTAATTTTCCCACTCTTTTATTGGTGACATTTACTACTAAAGTGTCGAGCTGAGCAAATTTTAGCAATGGTGTAGCTTTTTCTAAATTTGAGTGAATAATTTGCAGAGGATAGCACATGAAATTTCTCATGATGCAGGTGGGTGTAGAACTCTCTGCATCCATTTTCACTAGTCACCTCTGTCGTTGGTCAGGTTTTGTTTATTTTGTTTTGCTTTTCTTACAGTGATTTTCTTTTCAAAGCTAGTAACCAGAAAAAAAAAAAAAGTTAATGTTGTGGAAAAAAACAGTGTCAGTTGCAATAAGCATCTTTTCAGGCTGATAGCAATATAACAACTTGAACATCTCTTCTCAGCAGCAGGTGTTTCAGCAAGAAGTGACATTTATTTGGGAACACATGAGCCAAGGGAACAATGCTATTAAGAATGAGACACACACACAAAAAATATCAAAAAGCATGAGTTTATTAATACTACAAATTAAGACAATAAAATTTTATAGACATCAATTTGGTTTTCTACATTATATAAAACGTAGATTACAGATTCAAAGGTAAGCCCTAACATGATGCCATTTCATAATGGATGAACTCAACAAAATCAAACCTGTGATATGGAGATAAGAATGAAAATTTGCCTTCCAAAGAAAAATTAAAAACACATACAACTTAGTGGAAAAAGTTCTGCCTACAAAACAATATAAACTGCAGCTAATGCAACCTTCAATTCATTCTGTCTCAGCCATTCTACTGGCTGACTTCTCTGCAACAGAGTGCCTTTCCACTGCTGCTTAGCAGAACTGAAGTTATGCAGTTTTACCAGAGAAGACAGGTCCATCAAACAGGAAGAGGAAGCTCCTTTTCGCTGTGAAACTACATACTGTAGTGCTAAAACCCCCAAACAGTAATTGTTTTTAGATCATTGTTGAAATTTAGCTGAGTTCTTCATCTTCTAGATATATATTTCCCTTATGGAGAGTGATAGGGATGTATTGAAAGATTGTAAGTAAACTAGAAACAGGTGTAAAAAATCTATTCCTTGCATAGTGTCATATTCTTCAGCTTAGAAGATGTGCAGCAAGCTAGGGAGATAACAAATAAAAATAATATAGAAAAACCCTCATATCAGTGACAGATACATATGTGATGAAAGGTTTTCCCTATGTAATGCAAAAGGAGGTCCACCTGGTATTATGCAAGATGTTGCCAGCTGCACTGACTTTTAAAATATCTGTTATAAATAAAAATGTGACCTTCACATTTTTGATATATTTATTAATCTTTTTCCAAGGAAGAAGAAAGAAAGACCAAATGCATGCAGAGAACATGATAGCTTTCTTAATGATGCTCAAAACTCTTTCTGAGATAGAAAGCATTTTGTTTTAGAAAGGAGGGTGACTGATCGTTGCATCACGCTATGAGGGGATGTCCTCAGTGTCTCTAGATGGTGAAAAAAACTTGGTTCTGCTGTTGTTAAGTTTTTCCATTTTGGGACTCTTCTGTAAATCAGAGGAGTGTAAAATATGAAATTATAAAAAGGTTTGCAGCAAATTTGAGTTCATACAAACAACATTTTTAGGACTTGGAATTAGAATGCCTGTAAATGATAGGATAATAGCTAAATTAATTTCCTCTAAGAAAACTAACATAAGACACAGTCCTTTTTTTGCTGGTAGAAGATATTCAATTGCTACAGATTATGGGGCTGCAAGTATAACTGGTACTGCACTAGCAGCACAGCTTTCTAGTAATACATCTCTTTTTACCAACTTCCGTATGTATTTAAATTTTATTTATTTGCATCTTCTTTCAAATTAATGTAATCTATTTTAATGTCTTCTTGTTGCTATCATCTGCTTCAACACTGAAAGGAACAATAATGTTAAAAGCACATTGGGAAAATAACCTATCTACTGACTGTTGGTCAATGAGAAAATGAACATGAGCCAGCTTCAGTGTGCACTCACAGCCCAGAAAGCCAACCGTATTCTGGGCTGCATCAAAAGGAGCGTGACCAGCAGGTCGAAGGAGGTGATCCTGCCCCTCTACTCTGCTCTCATGAGACCTCACCTGGAGTATTGTATGCAGTTCTGGTGTCCTCAACATGAAAAGGACATGGTACTCTTAGAACAAGTCCAGAGGAGGGCCACGAGGATGATCAGGGGACTGGAGCACCTCCCATACGAAGACAGGCTGAGAAAGTTGGGGCTGTTCAGTCTGGAGAAGAGAAGGATGAGTGGAGATCTCATGGCAGACTTCCAGTATCTGAAGGGGGCCTACAGGGATGCTGCAGAGGGACTATTCATTAGGGACTTTAGAGATAGGACAAGGGGTAATGGGTTCAAACTTAAGCAGCAGAGGTTTAGACTGGATATAAGGAAGAAATTCTTTATTGTTAGGGTGGTGAGGTACTGGAATGGGTTTCCCAGAGAGGCAGTGAATGCTCCATCCCTGGCAGTGTTCAAGACCAGGTTGGATGAAGCCTTGGGTGATATGGTTTAGTGTGAGGTGTCCCTGCCCATGTCAGGGGGGTTGGAACTAGATGATCTTAAGGTCCATTCCAACCATAACTATTCTATGATTCTATGACTCCCTGGCTTCTCTACACAGACTTAAATAGATATAGCTACTGCAGCTGTAGTTGTAACTATAATTCATCTATCTGTATAGGCCTTTATGTAATTTGTTGAACTGAAAAATGAAACATAATAATAATTGACTAGTGAAGTTTTTAATAATTAAAAGTCCATGAAAATTATATGTTCTATAATCAATGTCTAAGCCAATCAGATGAATAAAGGAAAGGCCTTTTTCTCCCCAGAAGTACTAATTTTTCAAAAATGATCCTATGCTCTTAAAAGAGAGAGTCCTACTTTGCTACCAGCCATGCAGCCTGATTTTCCTGCATGAAAGAACTTTAATCATCTTCTGATTAACCTGATTTAAAGGCCTCCTCACTAGGTTAGCAAGAATGTTGGTAAAAAAAAGGGTTTTCCCTACTTTGTACATCATCTTCTCATCCTGTCTTGAATCAACCCTTCAGGTCAGGGAAGTAGGTTGGAAGCAACATGGGAACTTTTTATGCTCAGGCATATGATGCATCTGCTCAGTGAGTAATAACTTTAATGTACTCTTTTAATTCTTTCAATAGGGACTTAAATATTCCTGAAGGCAGCATGTTGCAATGTTGCCTGGTAAAGATGTCCCATCTGGGAAAAATATTTCTTTTTGTTCTATTGACCTATTCCCTTCTTGCATTTGTATAGAAAATTTCTGTTACAGCTTCACCCAGAACAAAATTGTTTTCCAGTTCAGCACTAATTAAAGTACTAGGCCAGGCTTTAATCCTGTCTATATGTACTTCCATTCTCATTCTTGAACTTCCTTACATAGTTCTTGTTCTCCACTAATTTGTGAAATTGTCTGAAGAAATTAAATGGAATGAAGTGAAATGAAATTAAATTAAATTAATGAATGGCTGGGGCAAGGGAATCCCTTCTCCTTCTCCCTCATCCCTTCATGGTCTTCACCTAATCTCTCTGTCTTGATCACCTTTTCTCACATATTATAGTGCATTAATCATTCATTTGGCAAAAAAAGAGACTTCAGAAAAGTGCATAACATGAGCAAGAAATCTAATATTTATTTTTTTGCTGACTTTTGCATTTTCTAGTCTTTAGAATTTTCTGGATAAAAAAAAGTCAAGTCACTTCTGTCTTTTGTCTCCTACTCAAAAAAGAAACTTATAAAAGACAGAAAAAATTAAAAAATGGGAGTTATCTGGTAAGGTCATAAGACGTAAAAGAAGAAATGCTAAGCTAAAACAGTAGTAACTTCTCATTTAAAATAATAATATAACAGGTAATTCTGGAAGTAGATTGATTAATCCAAATAAAGAAAAAGTTTGGGTGAAAAAATTTGAGGTGTTTTAAAGATGTTTTTTGCTGCTCTTGAAAATATTTGTAGTGTATACGAATGTGTGAGTGTGTGCATATGGAAAGTTTGCTATTCAGAGATGTGCAAACTGAAGTATTTAGCTGAACTATACTTACCTAAAAATTGTATCTAAACAATGCTAAGCAGCAAATAAAAGCCCAGATACATAACTTGAGCAAATTAAAATATCTTTGTTTTCTCCATGGAATTTTGCTACTGCATCTAAGGTAAGAATCTGAAATAGTATTTGTTTTAAACAAACTAGCAAACAAATAAGCAGACTCTTCTAATTTACCTAGGAATTAAAATACCTTAATGAAAGCATTGTCCTAACACTAAAATGAAGCAGAGTGGTAAATCCTGAAATAATCAGATTTCATTTCACTTATCACTAAGACCAAGAAGCACTGGACTTTTTTTTATGTAGTTTTTCCTATCAATGAGATTTATTCATCTTTTCTCAGAACTGCTTTGGAAAAAAAAAAACCCAACATATATCCATAAAAATTAATTTCTTGTTTATTGTTTTACAAATAATTTTTATTGCTATTTTGGTATTTTGGTAATGGTAATCCTGTATAACTTCCTGTTATTCTAGAAGGTGAAGATTTCAGATTTGTATTTACTTCTTACAAAGAGGAAAAAAAAAGAAGAATGATTTCTTTTTTTAAAAAATGGATGGATAATGAAACCCTAGCATCTTGTAAATGATGCAGTTATTTACCTACATACCTACATATTCCCTATAACAGTTCTTAAAAAGGGAAAATAAGAATTAAATGACATCTTTAGTATTTGTGCCAAACAGACAAGAAGAGTCATATCAAAAACACAATCATCCAAATACAGAATTAAAGTATTGGCATATTTATGTCAGGAAGTCTCAGGATTATTTCTCTCTGTCAAACCTCCTTCTGTGTTAGTGCTTTATTCATTACTAATTTGAACTAGAAAAAGACAGCAAAGACATAAAGTAAAAATACAGCTTTTGAATATCTCTGACAAAATATGTAATGAAACTAAATGTGCATGCAGAGTTTATCCTTGATATTATATTTACAGATTCTGGGAAATTGGTTTCAGTGGGAGTTTTGCTGCAGGCTGGGAGATGTATATGGCCCTTTGTATTTGACTGATAGGAGGAGCAGCCAAAATGCTGTTTAACCACAGGAGGTTTTGCTTGTTATCAGAGATGCAGCAGCAATAGAGAAGCCGAAAGAGGTAGACAGGCAAAGTTTACAAAATAAACAACTTTAAAGAATTATAAGTTTATCACTTTTATGTCATTCTAAAACTGAATTAAAACTAGTTTCCACTAGAAGGTCATTTTTTGTTTTGGTGTTTATTTTTTGTTGTCTTCTCTCCAACACACCCTGCACCCCATCTCTAGTATGTATTTAACAAAAAAGTATGGCAGACTATTAAGAGAAATGAGGAAAGAACATCTTCCTTGTTCTCTATTTCTGGTAGACAGCCTAGGGGAAGATATAATTTAGTTACCCTTTTGAATAGAGTTAATTCCTTGGTAATATTTTGTAATAAGCATCAACATAGACATGCTAAAAATTTCATTCATATGTTATAATGTTATGACCAGGTAGAGGCTGCAAAGATTTTCCAGAGAAATTTTCCAGTTAAGAGCTGAAAAATGGATTCAGACCAGACACTGCACTAATTTAATTAAGGAAAGGATGTAGTCAGCATGCTACTTACAATCTAAAACCATCAATTAGTAAGAACAGTTAATAGTTATCTTGTCCCTGCTTTGAATTGAGAAACAAATTAATTGTTTGCTTGCTCAAAGCTCTCAGAAGAAAGACACAAGTTGCCTTTTTGCACTCTGGGGGTTACTCACCCTCTGTACTATTTCTCTGTCAGACTTTGCTTTCCTCAGTTTCATTTGAGTTCTACCAGGGGAAAGGATTAGTGGACCTGTCAATGAGTGGCCCCTGACCTTTCCTATTGCCTTTCCCTGGAATCCCAGCTCCTAAGGAGCAAGCCAATGAAAATACTCTTATCATTTCTTTCTCTGCCTGCTTCAGGACAGCACTCTATTTTCCAGACAGTTTGAAGTATCCTGAGGATTTGTTTCTCACAGAAAAAAAAAAAAAAAGACAGATATCAGAAATCCACCAAATGTAGACGCTCATAAATGTCCCCATAGTAAAAAGGTTGCTGGTTGGAAAGATTGAACAGCATCCAAAATAAACCAGCTTCTGAAAAATATGGATAGTCTCAGAGAGAGGAAGAGGGTTTGACCAGAGAAGGTGTAGGTTACAGAAATTCCCTATCCAGTGCTGAACCTCACAACCAAAAAGTCAAGTTATTGCAGACACCCCTGTTATGGGAAACTGTAGTAAACTTTTTTAGAAGACATGTGGAAAAAAAACAAATGTTAACAGATTCATCTAGCTTGGGGGAAGTTGTGCTTCTGATTTGCTGTATCATTCCATTCACCTTTCTTGCAGCCCTCCTACTTTCAGTTACTGCCTTCAGGCCACTGAGTCTACAAACAGGAGCAAGGTCATCAATAAAATACAATAGCTCTTCTGAGAGCCTGGTAATTAGTGTTTACATAATGGAAATGGAACTGACTAAATTTGTTGTTCTAGGTGTATTCTGACTAGAACAAAGTCAGCATCATCTGTTACCTTGCTGAAAATCCAACATTCTGGGTGTGTAAATGCTAGTACTCCTGCATTGTGGAGCAGTTGACGTCATCTACCTGGACTTGTGCAAAGCATTCGCCACTGTCCCACATGACATCCTTGTCTCTAAATTGGAGTGTCATCAATTTGATAGGTGGACGACTCAGTGGATAAAGAACTGGCTGGATGGTCGCACTCAAAGAGTTGTGGTCAACAGTTCAATGTCCGGCTGGAGACCAGTAACGAGTGGTGTCCCTCAGGGATCGGTGCTGGGACTGGTATTGTTTAATATCTTTGTCGCTGACATGGACAATGGAATTGAGTGTGCCCTCAGCAAGTTTGCCGATGACACCAAGCTGTGTGGTTCAGTTGATACGCTAGAGGGAAGGAATGCTATCCAGAGGGCCCTTAACACGCTTGTGAGGTTGGCTGATGCCAACCTCATGAAGTTTAACCATGACAAGTGCAAGGTCCTACACCTGGGTGGGAGCAATCCCAGGCACAGCTACAGGTTGGGCAAAAAGGAAATTCATGGCAGTCCTGCGGAGAAGGACTTGGGGGTGTTGGTCAATGAGAAAATGAACATGAGCCAGCAGTATGCACTCACAGCCCAGAAAGCCAACCGTATTCTGGGCTGCATCAAAAGGAGCGTGACCAGCAGGTCGAAGGAGGTGATCCTGCCCCTCTACTCTGCTCTTGTGAGACCTCACTTGGAGTATTGTGTGCAGTCCTGGTGTCCTCAACATGAAAAGGACATGGAGCTGTTGGAGGAAGTCCAGAGGAGGGCCTTTCATATGAAGACAGGCTTAGAAAGTTGGGGCTGTTCAGTCTGGAGAAGGGCAGGCTGTGTGGAGACCTCATAGCAGCCTTCCAGTATCTGAAGGGGGCCTACAGAGATGCTGGAGAGGGACTCTTCATTAGGGACTGTAGTGATAGGACAAGGGGTAACGGGTTGAAACTTAAACAGCAGAGTTTTAGACTGGATGTAAGGAAGAAATTCTTTATTGTTAGGGTGGTGAGGTACTGGAATGGGTTTCCCAGAGAGGCAGTGAATGCTCCATCCCTGGCAGTGTTCAAGACCAGGTTGGATGAAGCCTTGGGTGATATGGTTTAGTGTGAGGTGTCCCTGCCCATGTCAGGGGGGTTGGAACTAGATGATCTTGAGGTCCTTTCCAACCCTAACTATTCTATGATTCTATGATTGTTATTGGCTAAAAGGAATCAGTGACTACTATTTAAAATAGTTACTAAAAAAAAAACTTTCTTGCTGTCTTGTCTAATCGAAAGGAGCTGTTATGTAGTGACCATAACTCCCCCTTTTCCCATTCCCTTTGCATAACTGATGTCTGTGTCTCAACCCATGAGCTTTTTCAGTTTATTTATGTCCTGTTTTTCAGCTTTTATTATGTCCTGTTGAGGGGCAGGAGTGAAAATATGGCTGGGTGGGCATTAAGCAGCCAGACAAGGTCGTAATATCATGCTGTTAGGTACACAAAATTTCTACAGGTAACTGAAATTGAAAGATGCTTGAAAAATTATATGATTACTTCTGGAGACTTTACTGAAAATAATCTTAGAAGAGGGAGTGAAAAACAGAAAGATAGTTCCTGGAAAAAATAGCAGCGTGCTCCATCACAGCTCCAAAGCACCATGATAGCCAAAATATGGGATCTAAGGATAGCATGTTTGCTAAACTCTGGTAAAATAAGGAAGCTATGCTTACTTCTTTTCTTCCTATTTTAGCAGTTATATGCCTCAATTTCACATGACTTTGTTGTCATGAATTCCAGCTTCTAACGAGAACAATCTGCAACACCATTGTTTTGGTTAGCCACTTAGGTTTATGTGTTGTCAACATAATTAATGTTTAAAATTCTTACTGTTATACATGGATATCATAAAGATTCTTTACTGGAAAATGTTACTGAGTTCTTGATGTTATTTTTAAATTCTTAGGTTTTTTTTCCTTCAGTAACTGAATCAGAATGAGGTCAGGGCTTTCACTCCATGAATTCGCCTTCACATTATACCCCATGCTGCATTACTTTCATGAGGAGGAATTGTCTTTAAATCATCCAGTTCCATAAAAGCGACATTGTTATCATGAGCATTTCCTTTGAAACAGTCAATGGTCAATATATAATAATCTTGTAACTCACTTTTCATATTGTGTCACTTTACCATATCACTTACCCTCTTAAAATATGACAGTCTCAACTTCAGATGTAAAAATTTGGAACCCAACTGTAGTCTTCCCTAGGAAGGTCAGTAAGTATTCAGTGCCTACAAGAAAGCTGGAGGGGGACTTTTTACAAAGGCATGTGGGGATAAGACAAGGAGGAATGGCTTTAAACTGAAAAAGCGTAGACTTAGATTAGATATCAAGAAGAAGTTCTTTTACTGTGAGGGTGGTGAGGTACTGGCACAGGTTGTTCACAGAAGCTGTGGCTGCCCCATCCCTGGCAGTGCTCAAGGCTAGGTTGGGTGAGGCCTTGAACAGCCTGGCCTAGTGGAAGGTGTCTCTTCCCAAGGCAGGAAGTTTGGAACTAGATGGTCTTTAATGTCCCTTCCAACACAAACCATTCTATGATTCTATGATCTGTCTTGTACTGCTGGTACTCAAAGAATTCTCTTTTACTGTACAGAGAGGAGGGCAATTAATAGATTAAAACTAAAATTCTAAGCAAATATCACCATCCTTAAGCTTTATGAGGAATAAAATCAGAAACTTACTATTTTATATTTTCTAATGAAGGTATTTATTTTTACCTCAAACTAATACAGTGAGCGTAGCCATAATAAGCTACATTGTTACACATTCAACAATGTTTTTCTAGTACTAATAAGCCTCTCCATGAACCTGCTGTCATGTAGAGAAGAGACACTAGTGGAACCTAATGGAAAAGTCAGGATCCAATTAGTAATTTAATTGAATAATTAGTAATTATTCAAAGGCATATCACACCTCTCAAGCAGGACCAAAGGCTTGGAAAACGCATCTTTATCAACATGTTATTAGTAATCTTCTCATCAGTCTTTTCAGTTACTAAACTAAAAGCGTTAAACATTGATGCTATTCTTCAGAGCATGTGAGATATGTCCTCAAGAAGGAAGAAAGTATCTCAGAAATAAAGTTGATATTAATTCCATATATTTTCTAACATATATAAGATAGGTATCAAAATAGATTTTCTTCAGCATATACTGCGTTTTATTAAAATATAGTCCCTACCTTTAACACTCTTACCACTGCAAACACATAAAGATTCCTATATCACTTGCATACAGTGATAGAAATGAATGCTTAAAGAACTCTAGTTGTCTGAGGCTCAGATCTTGAGGACAAATTATGTAAACACCAAAACCTTCACAGGAAGAATTTGAGTAGTTACTTTCTTCCCTAGCTATTCTTCCAGCTGATGATGCCAAGGAATTTCAATGTGTTCTCACTTTTCATTCTCCCTCTGTACTCTTACCATGTCGGAGCTCTTGCAGTTCAACTGCCAAGTTTCATGTCTTGCTTTTACAAAGCCTCTGAACATTGTCCTCATTCCACAGCAATGGAGTGTTAATTTTTCAAATACAGCTTTTCTGATGCCATACTCAAGGGGTACAGATTGCTTCAGGGACTCTTTGGATGTATATTCCTTTATCGAGTTAATGTCACCATTAGTTTTGATTGCCTCTTTAAGTGCCTTCTTGTGTTCTACTCAGGGTATTACAGATTCTTATTGTTGTCTTCTTTTGGGCAATTTTACTTTAATGTTTTGTTTGTTTGCAGTCTCCCTGATCTGTACAGGAGCTTTTGCCTCAATTTTCCTTTAAAGTGGATTCCAGTTGTGTTATTAGGTGGAGTACAAAGTGGTTTTCCATCACTTCAGACAGTTTTATACTTGTTTAATGAGGTTAGAATTTCTGTTTCTGGCGATGTGACTTTCCTTTTTTAGTGAGGTTTTAGTCATGCAGACTATACAATGGCTTTGATGGCTGATTTTTTTTAATTTCCTTCTGTGCATTTGGTGTTTCTTGTAATATTATTCAGAGGTATGACCAATTGCAGCTGTGTCATTTCATGGCTGAGATCTGCAGAAAATTCTGCTTATTTTTATCTTATCAAAAGCTGATGAACTTCTTGTGTATAGTATTAGTTTACAGAATTCAAAAAGTCCCTCATAACAAATTTTGTTTTGATAAATTTACCTGTGCATGCATAAGTAAGTGTCATTTAATGGGAATTGTATGTCAGACTAGGAAGGCTGCATTTCTCCTACTGCACTCTATTCCCTGGTTAGAGATCACTTTATATATTTTAGTGCACTCATAACAAACTGGGATCCTTTGTATAAAATTTTGTGCTTTAGACCTCTGCGCTTGTTGATCATTGAAGAACTGAGTGGCTGAGACAGCTGTGTCTTTCAATAAGGAAAATATAACAATTTCAATATCTGACTACTGTATTTTCCTCCTGAATGTGTTATTAGATGGACAAAATTAAATTTATCAGGATACTAAAAAACCACAAAAAACTAAATCAGTATCCCCATTTCAGACATTTAAACTATTCATGTTTTGGCAAATGAAGTTTTCGCAGATTCCAGCATATAATGGAGGAAAATGGCCTACTTTCACTGTAGTTTCCTCTGTGTTCCTAAAGAAGGTTTGATTCATACCCCCAGGGTGGATGCTTCTGACAAGGCCACCACCCTTCTGCCACGAAAGCTCAAAACAGCTCAGGCTGCCCTTTGACAATCTGATTTTGCTGCTCTAAAAGCTGTTTATTTTTTATCTCATTTTATCTCAGCCCAGCTAATGTGTATTAGTCTTCTGAAAACAGCAATACAGTGGGGTTAAAGCATAATAGTTTTGCTTTGAGGTTAACTTCAAGTGCTACACCAGGTGATATATCATAGCACCTTAGGTAAAAAGAGCAGCATTTACTTCTTTTTCTTCTTTAAAGCCATGAAGCCATGAGACTTGATAGCCGTGCAGATAAATTATTTCAGACCTGAAATGTTTCAGTCAGAAAGGCTTCCCATAGTCACATTTAAAGATTACGTCCTGTGAAAGAAGAAATTTGTCTTGGTTTATGTTTCTTCATGGCTCACAAACAAGTCTGAAGAGTTCTGTTTAAAGCAATGAATAATGGAGTCCTCAGTATCAGAGACTGACTTAAATATAAAAAGAAATAGAATATTAAGGAAAAAAGAGGCATAATTTTTATTTTAATTCAACATCAGAAGTCTTTGGATGCAACAGAATCATGTTTTAAAGCCTTTCTCAGTGACTGTCAAAACAAGAAACTCCCTGAGGAAAATAAGCCTATTATAGCGTAAACATTAGATCACTGCTGTGGAGCTTCAGAGTAGATCATTCAACAGACTCCTTCATGAATGGGATTATTGCATTATGGGAAGTATTGCTTGAAAAAGACTTTGGAATCTGAACTTGAAACATTAAATAGGTTTCACTGTCTCAGATTCAGGAGTTTCAACATTATATGTCCAAGTCAGAACCAGACATCTTTAGTGCTCCACTAGCAATTTACTCAGAGGAGAGTAAAAAGCATTTCCGGGAGACAGCTCAGCTCATTCCAAAAGCAGTGTTTAGGACTGATCAGATGAATCACTCTTCATATACATTTATCTATTGGTTATTAGGAGAAATTAGATTTATCTCCAACCCTAAGAATAAAGCAATAATCTAATAATCTTAATTAATGTTATGTGATTAGTCCTGAGATCCTAGAAGAATTTGGTTATCATCTTGATAACAAATCTGTGAACCACACCTTCAAGAGACTAATAATGAGATGTATTAATGTGCATATATGGGAATAAAATATTCCATCTTTAAACAACTCTTTGTAATTGTCAAAATAAGAGAGTGCAATTGTTGTGAAGACAGATCATGGCATAATTTGTATCAGTATAATTTATATTCCTGGGCACTCAGACTTGCAGGTATAAAATACTGTGATGATTCAATGCTCTGGAATCAAGTACTGTAACTCAAAATAATTATTTCTGTGCATCAGAATTCACTAATTGTTCAACCATCTTGCAGGTTTTGAACATATAGACTAGGCTACACTGCTTTTTGATTTTTCAGCCTGTTAGTCTTGTAAAATTTGGAAGACACTTCAGCAACTGTTAAAAAGCGTTTGTTCACTTTCAGAAGCCAGAAAATACCTAGAAGTTCATGCTCTATGCAGTTTTGTCTGACATGCTTTTGGAGATTTTTGTTACCAAAACCTCACAGATTAATTCCCTGTAAGATTCAACTGGAGACATATCAATAGCAGTATACCCCTTGACTTTTGTATCATTGTAACTCACTAGCAGCTATATTTTGACATTTCTTTGACATCTCTTAATAACGATAATGTTCATTATCTTCACAAAAACCCTTTATTTAGATCTTTCTGCTTTAAGAAGTGTCATTAAGACTGAAAAGTTATGTTGGCATAAACTTTTAGTAAACAAAGGTGATTCTGCAGAAGCTTGAATTCATTTGTAAAAAAACCCCTAAACCATCAGATGAAATTGCACAGCATCATATACCGTAGGAATTGAAAATTGAAACCACTGCTAGAATTGAAATTTTAGGAGCAATGTTGGAGAAATATGAAAATATTATACAGAGGAGTATTTGCTGCAGGTGATGGTGGCTCACAGAAATCAAACAGCTAAAATTGGTCTTACTTTTCAATATTATTCATGTGTTTGCCTTAGAAATCTCTAGTATTTTCCAGCTTTCTCTGAGTGCAACAGGGTGAAAGAAGCTATCCTACTGTGAGAATTTCAGACCCGCCTATATGATGTGAGTGCCCTTCTTACTTCAATGTGAATAAAAGCCAGTTGCCTGAGTGCCAAAGGTTTCATATCATTAGGTGAAGTCTGGGCAAAATGAAAGGACTTAATTTCCAGATGTGATTGTTCCCATGTTCTTTGCATTCACATTAGAGTGTAAAATGTACATTGGAGATATGGATCTGGACAAGGGGGAAATGCTAGGCTTGTTATTCCTACTTTGGCTGTTGCAGAAAGTGAGAGCTCCCCTGTAGCAGCAGTGGCTATTATTCACAGCCTCTGACCTTTTCCTGGGGATCTGTATTAGGAAAGAAGAGAGATTTTCAGTGCTTCAAAGAAAACTGGGTAGTCTCATAAACATTTTGTTACCCTCGGCAGCACATTGATCTGGCCACCTACTTATCTTGCTTATGTCTACAGTTGATCCTGGATGATAAGTAATTAGAAAATCATTATTGTAGCAGGGTGGAGAGAAAGAAAAGATTATTTGTAAAAGCAAGGGAGATGGAGAAGAAAATAGGCTACAGTAGTTGATATGTGTATTAACACATACATACATAGTTATTTAGACCTTTCTTGAAGGAAAGAAAGTAGAAAACAAGGGATTAAGTGCAGATGGTAATAGGTAGAGATGACAAAGGATTCTGCAAGGACAGAAAAGCCGTGTCTTTGGTAAGGAATCAGGCAATGCTGCATGAAGAAAAATCACTGCTATAGTGGAAAAAAAGTCTGCAGAAAAAAAGAAATTGTTCAGGGCAGATGTCACTGAATCACAGGAAAAAAAAATAGTGATGAATATTAGCAGAGAAAATGTCCATAGTCCTCACCTAATTCAAAGTTTCACCTTTAAAAGTATAAATTGTTCTTTTTCTAAGATTGTTTATGTCAACTATATGACTTGCCACAAAAAAGTAAGTTAGTCTCACTATACATCATATGTATTTGCAATTTATCACCTTCTCCTAATGATGTTCCCAGATTAGTTTCTAAATATATTTTAATTAAAAATTTTCAAATATTCCTACTTTATCTTAGGATAGGATTGCATGTATGTTTCTAGGTAAAGAGATTTTGACAACTGGATGTAAATAGTCCATGTGATTTTTTTTTTTTGTGGTTATTATTATTTTCCCTAGGTACCTTTCAACCATTTTTATTATTTGGTTTGAAAATAAAAAGTGTATTTTAACTATCAGTTTTTCTGCTCTGCAATTAATTTGAAGCTTTAATAGGTTTTCATTGTTTAATTGTGTACTGGCTAAAGTAATGTGAGGAGGAAAGATTGTTCACTGTATTTACAACTCAGGTGTCTATACCTTGTTGGAATGTTTGATTATTCCTTCAGAAATGCTACAAGTGATAGAGATCCCTCTTTGCATTTCAGAATGTATCTATAGATAAATTATTGGACCAAATAATTTTCCTGATAGTTGAAAAACCCTCATTGTTCAGCCCATTGATCCATTTTCATAAAGCATATCTTGCAGAAACTGGTGATATTTGCTCAATTTATTTGATCAAGGATTGTATATAGATTTCTATAGTTTATTTGATGCAGAATTCTGTTATTTATGTCAGTGTCTCCTAAAATATATTGTCACTTTCTGTCCGGTTAGTATTCAGACCTTCTTTTCATGTTGTTCCCTTGCTTGTTCTGCAATTATCTTTGAATTTATTTTGCAGTGAAGGTATTACATAATTTGATATTTAAACATGTCTTTCAATATTGTCCTCATCAACTGAGATTCTACACTGCCTTCCTAGACCCACTTCTCTCAAATTTATTACAAAAGAGTGCCACAGGGTTTGGTTTTTGGGAGGGTTCTTGTTTTGCTTAGTTTTCATCAAAACGCATTCTCCTTTTGTCTATATTTCAACAGAAACAACAAAAAAGAAGATTCTGTAGGATTAAGTCTGAGATAAAATAAATTTATGAAGTAGAACCCTGTGAAACTGGCCACTTGCCACTTTCCCAGACACTTTATTCTCAATATGTGAATCTGATTTAATCTTTAGGGAATGAAAACTGCAAATTTGTCATCAAAGTCAAAGGAACACAGAACGTGAGCATGGTGAAATAGCTTTTGAAAAAATATCATTAAATTATATTGAAATTAAGTTTAGATTAAGTAATTGAGTTTGCACCATTTGCTAGGATCTTTTTTTCGTGTCTAAAGAAAAAATATGTACTTATATTGCTTAAACTTAAATATTTTTGTCATATACACCTCTTATTAAAAAAATGCGGGGAAAAAAATGCCTTTGCATACAGTTACTTAGAATAGAAGTCTGCTAAGGGTAATAGAAATTTAATCTGCTAGTGGAATTCCAGAAAGAAAGCATGTTAAAATGACTCTCATGGCCTGAAATTAGGAATAACAAGCTCTTCATAAGATTGAATTTCGTAGTTATATAACGGTTCTTAGATGAAGAATACAGCTTCATGTTGACATAAAAAGTGTGCTAAGAAAAAAAAAATCAAATTGCAAAGAGTCCATCACATCCTTTTTTTATTTTATTTTATTTTATTTTATTTTATTTTATTTTATTTTATTTTATTTTATTTTATTTTATTTATTTTATTTTTTTATTATTTTATTTTATTTTTTTAATTAAAGTAATTATTCCAAATGCAGTTCATATTTGGACTCAATTTGTTTAGTTGTAGTTTCTGGATATTAGACTTTCTTTACACATTCAATTCCAGGCTTCAATTAAATCCCTTACTATTTGAAAGAATACTTGGCTGTTTTTACAGACCAATACATCCAGTAGCTGGTGAAAATGATCCAGAATTTGTGTTCATCTTTCCAAAATGATGAATTCTCTGTACAATCATTTGTTATATGCTGGCTATCGTGAATATAAAGATATTCACAGATTATCAAGTCAAAAGGATTTATTAGGTAAGTTTTGCTGGATGGGATGTAAGGGTGATATTTTCTTTCAGAAGTGTATTGACTGTCCTTGAGATGGAGTAGAAATGTATTTCCAGCATGCCGTGGGTTAGCATCTGCTTCTTTGCTCAGGTGCATGAAAATCTAGTGAGAAGCTATAGGCAAATCTTTCTTATCAGATGAAGTGAGAGCAATATTAAATGTATATTGATTTCTTCACATATGACAGTGATACCTGTGTCTTGAAGTGATTTGTTTGGAAGCTTATTTCTGTAAGTAAAACAGACCTTAAAGGAAGGGATAATGTCTACAGTTAGAACTTTGTATTTTATTATTGTCCTTATAGTTGCTCATCATCTCGTAATGCCCACTCCTAATAGAGGCTGACTTAGACTCTGGAAAATATAATTCATATTTGTCTTTCATCAATAAAGCCATAACACTAATGATGACTGAACCCAAATACAGAATGTTATTTCAGTAGCGCACATTAGTGGAACAGCTTGATGGAATACAGAGCACAGGTTTCAGCAAATTACAGGTACTGTCTGCCGTATTTTGGAGAGCCAGAAAGATTTCCTCCCATTTGACAATGACATACATAAAATGTGTGGCAGCACAGCTTGAAAAAAGCTAGGTCATGCCCTTGCTCTGTATTTATCTCCACACAGTTCTTGAAGTCATTAATAAAGACAGCACTGGCAGAATTCCTGCTGAGTAGGCAGCTGTAAGCAGATCCCAACACAGTGAACAGAGCTGGACATTTAACACAGGGCTTCAAAGTTCTGGATATATTTTGGCCATATCACTGGGTACAGGAAGAGAAGAAACAGCTTTTCATAGTGGAATGGAAAAATCCTTCAAGCCATTGAGGAACTTAAGAGGCTCCTGCCATGGTAGCTGTCTGTTTCCAAAGCACATTCATCACTACCACAAATGAGGAAAAGGCAGCTTTAGTACTTCTTTCCTATGTGTGACTAGTGGCATAAGACATTTTTTCATTACTCAAAAATTGATGTGCTCTTTAAAGTAGGACACCCTGTACACCTCTGAGTGATAATGCATATGTGATTGATAACCCTATTAATTGATAGAATAGCTCAGTTAAGGAGTCAGTAGAGTCAAAAATCACATTAACCTCACTCTGGTTTAGAAATATCAAACACCTATCAAACCAGCAGAAGACAGAGGTTGTCTCTTCTAAGTAAAATTGTAGAGTGTGTTGAGATCAAATCAATGATTTGAACCCTATTATGACTTAACCTGTCCTTGCCACATCATTTGTAAAATGTGCTTCTTAACAGGAATTCCTGTCACTTTACCTACCTAGAGTTTTCAGACAAAGACTAATAGTGAAAATATCAATATGGATGACAGGGAGCCATTTAGTGATGAATATTCCACACCAGGCATGACATACAGTTCATCTTACTGAAATATTTCTAAAAGTATTAAAACTGACACATCCATAGCTTATATTATAGGATGTTAACTTAGAACAAACATCTCCATTTGAATAAAGATTTTAAATACTATGAATTACAGTGTCTTAGGAATGTTGCACAACCTAAACCAAAAAATTCAAGCTTTTTTTAAAAAAGAATTAGGCACAAAATCTCTCTAAAGGCTATAAAGATTAAAATAAAAAAAAATCTTTTCTTTTTTTACATCTGTTTGAAAAAGTTATAAAAATATAGACGCATTTATGGGACTTTTTTATTCTATATACTCCAAAATGTTATACTTGATTGAAGAAAATACAGCAAATTTACAGAGAATAATCCTCAAGATTTTAGTCTTGTCCAAACTCATAAATAAAATGTTTAGAAACAGTGTTAAAAAATTCTGTCAGGTTAGTAATAATTTGATAACTGAGTCAAATATGTGTTGGTCCCTGACTATAAAAGGACACAAAAATTAAATATAACTGCATCAAGAAGTTCTTGCTGATGTAGACCGTTAATGCCTTTTTAATTATCAATGCTTTCTTGTAAATATTTTTTACATTATAGTTGATAATGTATATCTCGTTGATAATTACTTTTGTCATGTTAAAGATAACTTTGTGTTGGAAGTATGGAGAGACTGCAAACAAAAGTAACAGTTTTTACAGTCTGTTGTAATAAAATATTAAAAATACTAATGATAAAGCTAATTTTAAAAAGTAACAGGCAAAACCTGAAATGTGAATGGTTAATTTAAAATGATATTTAGAGTTTATACTTTGCATTAAACTGATTTTAGACACTTCAGACATCATTACAAGTGCACACTGGACTTTCACTGTTACGCTGTTTCTGCTTCTTTATGTGTATGCAATTGTTTTTCATCCCCTTATCAGCGGAATAAGCTATGTTCCCACTCAGAGCTAGTCCTCATGTATACCAGGATGAATTGTCCCCATTTTCTAAAATAATGCCCATATGATATTCTGGTCTTGAGCTTTTAAAATTGTGACATGTAATTTTACTGTTGTACTGCTGAAGAGAAAAAGTTAATTACTATCCTGTTTCAATATAAAGGCAAAAAGAACAATCCTGCTTCATCTTTAAAAAAATATTAGTAGGCTAACTGGACAGGATTCTGCAAAGTAGACTTTACATCCCTAGTTAGAAAATAAAATTCTCATGTGTTGATTTTTATTTATTATAATAAAAATTACCAAAATAAATAAATCTGACTTTTTCTAAACAAAGAGATTTTTGAAGAAAAAAAGTCCATGATCTGGTTGCCTGATCTAGAAGGTGGTAGCTAATCAATAGGATAAGCCTGAGCTTTCTCATAAAATTATATTTGACTATACTAACCTAACTGGACCTGAATTATATTCTGTTTAATTTCAGATGGAAAAAAAAAAAACCCTCCTGTAGCCATTATCAAATAAAGAAAATAATATAATGATAAAAAAACGTGTTCTCTCCAAAATGCACCAACTTCATTGTAGCTGCTGACAACAGCTTCATCTCCTTGGAAAAACTTTTTTCTCTTAAAGGAATGTAAGTAAAACCATGTACATCATATACATTATATATGTGGAATAATAATCTCCAGTTGCATGCACTGGTAGAAAATGTGATTTTTATTCTTTAGTACTTTTTTAGAATGAAAATGAGATAGGGGATCATTGATAAAGGATGATGGATAAAAAGAGGAATAACTAAAAATTAGTGGCAAAAATAAGAAACTATAGCCAAAATAGTTAAAAACAAGAAAATAACAAAACAGCAACAACAATAATGAAAAATAAAACCAACCCTAAATAATAATAATAATAAAAACAGAAACACTCAAAAACCTATGGAAAGAGACAACTGAAATGAAGAAAGTGAAGAACTAAATGAGAAAGGAAACATTCATCCTAGGAATAAGTGAAAACAGAAAACAAAATATTAAAAAAAAATATGGAGTATTAAATTTAATAGGGGCTGAATTTCAACATTTTCATAGTAAATCTTTCATTGAGGCAAATGTCAGGAAAAAAAATTTGTGAAGATATGAACTGCTCTGAAAATCCATTGCTGTTCTGCAGTTAGAGAAGTTCTGAATTTTAATCATCATAATATTCTCACAAATATGTATAATTTTGATATAAGGCTGGGTTTCAGGTCTTACTCTCTAATATAGAAAGAAATCACACACAAACAAAGCTTTGTTATTTTTAAAGCAAGTATTACAGATATTTTATAGGCATTGGCACTAGGCACAGTGCAATCCTGTCAAATGACTTGGACCAAGAAAGCAACCTGCCCTCATAAAATCAATTTGTATTTAAAATACTTCTTGGGCACAAAGATAAAAAATACAGGTGAAACCACACTATTAAATGTCATACTAGCTGGTGTGGAATTATCTACCATCTTTTAGAACAACACAATGTTCATGACCTACAAATTCACAGCCTCACTAAATAAAAAGAAAAAAAAATATACAGACATTTAGTGAAAAGGTTTAATGTTCAAAAAGTATGCTATAATTTTTTTTTTTACTTTCTTTCTTAACCTTATTGTTTGCTGTTGAAACTGTAGGAGAAGAAAAGCTGCAATTCTGGAAGATCAACACTTACTGAATGACAGCAGTAGTGACCTTGCTGTTGTGATTACTGATGTTCAAATGATCTCACTTTTTGCTTAAACAAAAAGCTATTGAAGTGAGACTGAACTTCTTAACAGGTAGCCTTATGTCTGAAAATTGGGAATGCCTATCACTTTTCAGAGCTGTTTTGAAAGGTGTGCTTTGAGGACCTCAAAGGAGCTGCAATCTGCTTTCATTCAAGAGATAGGAACAAACTGATTTGGCAAGTGGTGCATTTCAGCACCTCAGCCCACACACAGAAAGAGGACATGAATGCTTTGACTTGAGCTGAAGGGAAGTCAATTCCAGATTTCTCAGAGACAGACTAGTTTCTTGAAACCCAGATTAAGAAGATGCAATTATTCAACAGTGCAGAAGAAAGTCCCCATGGCATATTTAAGGAACTGTTACTGTCTGATAACCAGTGTAGAGAGAGACATACAGTATTACTTAATTGATCCCTGCTTGGAAACATGCAACATCTAATCTGTCAGTTTTGCTCTAGATATGTAAATCCCTAATTTTGGGGGCATAAAGCTCTTTGAGGTCCTAGATATGGATGTGAAGTGCCAAATGTAATGAATTATACTTCAGTAAAACATAAAGAATAATTTCTGTGTACGTATTTTTCAGCACATAACAATTTTGTCCAACTTTGCCTGCTTCATTGTGACTTAAGACAAATATAAGCAGGTATTTCTTTCCATTATCTGCAAAAAGTTCTGCAAAAAGGCAATTTTGATTTAGTGTTTATCTTTGATAGATACATTAAAGGGTGGACACATCTTCATTTTTTTTATAAAATAGACGTTAGAAACTATTAAATAGATGGCCAAAGAGCAGACAATAGTAAGTGCCATAAAAATAACAATAAAAAAATCATAGATCAAAATGTGTTACAGGTTCATCTGTAAAAGTAAAGGTTACTTTTCTATTATACAATATGAGAAACTAGAATGCTCACCCAAAGTTCTCTTACCTCTTGAAGACCTTATAATTGGTAAACTAGTTTTAGTTTGCCCAACTCACTATCTTCTCTTTTCTACTGAAAATAGATAGGAACACTTTTCTTATACTGAACAAATAAAAAAATAGAAGATCTGATTTCATTATCTCCTATCTCCTGGTATATACCTTAAATGACTGATTCCTCTTTTTCTGTGTGTGTGTGTGAGAGGAAGTACTTGTTTAGTTACAACAAACACAGAGGCTTGGCAAAGAACTACTAAAAATGCCAAAAGAATTGTTCAACTTAACATTAGCAGAAAAAGTTAACGTAGCAGGAGATCAGGAGAACTGAGCTGTATAAGGATTCAAGTAATATAAAATTCTGACTGCTAAGGAGGGATTCCCACAGATGACTGGGAATAGAGTTAAGGAATATGTAAAGAATGCAAGAAGATAGAGGATCCTTTTAAGGATTTATTTAATTCCTCACACAATATTTTCTATAAAATCAAGCTCAGGTTACATAATCTATATCTAAAATGTACACAAGTAATTACTACATGCCATGTTCTTGCAATATCTGTTTAAAATACTGAAGTCAATAAGGTTATGTCAGGGACAAATTATGTCTTGGGAATATACACAATCTATAAGTGCTAGGGTAAATTCCTGGTTTAGAGTATTTATATTAAGCAAAAATGTGTTCCATCACTCATAACCCAGTCTTAAGTACGTACCCAATTTATCAGTGCTAGGGCAAGTTCTAGGATGATGGTTTTTATATTAAACCTAAAACGTACCTCATCACTCAGACTAGACATATATTCAAGTCAGAACTCATCCCTCACAGAGTTTCATCAACTTCAGTGTGTTTACTGACCATGAATGAATTTGGACCAATGCCCTTGTTAATGCAAATTTTAATAATCAATTGTCTTTTAAGAGGAGCAGCTGAGAAAGTGACCTGTTATTCTCTCAGATTAATGTTGAATGATGTCACATAGTCAGGTGGAATCAATTATTGTGCTTATTCAATATCAGAATAACTCCTTGAATCAAAGTGACTCCAATGAATAGGTCTAATCCAATAACTCCAATCTAAACAGTCTTTCAGATTATTTTCCAGTACCTCATGATGTACCCATCTTAAGACATGAAAAATCAAATGTATTATTTTTAATTACAAATACATATAAACATTTATTTCTATGCTTGTCAAAATAATGCACTGAAAAGGTAACAACAATTCAGACAATGTTGGTTTGGGCTCAGCTATATTCTTAGCAAAAAGCAATGCAAGCAATCTCATTAATTAATTGCCCTTTAAATAACTGGATTTTCTCAAGTAGTATAGCTGTTTTCTAAGTTTAGAAATGCTTAGAAGTCACCTTCTTGATATGCTTTACACAGCAGAACCAACCTTAAAAAAGCAGCAAGGGGGGGGGAGTCATTTGTTGTTTTTTTCTCCCCTTTTTAGAGCTTTATCAGTGTGACCTAGTAAGTGGCCTCCCAGCCAGACGTAGCTTGCAAGGTACTCCCTCCTTGCAAGACATAGCTTGCAAGGTACTCCCCCTGCAAGGGAGGTACTCACCTCCCTTGCAAGGTACTCCTTAACTCCCTTAGTTAGATGTAGCTGCAAGGTACTCCCTGCAGCAAGCATTATTCTAGGGGGAAAACGACTTCCATAAGAGCAACCGCCCCCCTCTCTACTCATTGAAGTTCATTTTGGACCAGCCTCTTCCCCTTCCTTCCTCATCTTTCACTTACTCTGACATGCAAACCCTGAAAACAGCTTTTTCTGGTCCCATTCAGCCCAGTCCTGATTCCCATCTTTCCTTCTCTCATTTCCTACTGTTACCTGCACAAGAGTCCTGTAACATGCAATTCCCACTTGTGTAATACTACCTATGAGAGTGTTTATTTTGCAACAATAACTGAAACTGCAGAAATAAAAATAAAGAGGCTGTTGCTTGTCTGAGAGAGAAGGTAAAAGACAAAAAGGTGGAGGATGATCCAGCTCAGTTCCAGGAAACTGGAAAAGCTAGCATGCATCTAGATCTAAACCCTCAGTGTTGCTGAAGTGGAATCACTGTGATTATTGACAGTATTTTACCTGACTTCCCAAGGAAATAAGAAACATTATTATCCTCCATTGCCCTGCTCATGATTTTTTAATCTGTTTTACCAATTTTATCCAAACTTGGCCAAGTCTGAAGGATGTGAAATGTTATTTATTTCTTCTAAGAAGAGAATGTCTGGATACATAAACTCAGCTTTTTTTTTTTTTTTGAGTGGTATGTTAGCATGCTATTAGATCCACCTATAGGAAAAGGGTTAGATATTCTGTCACTGTGAGAAACTTCAGTCTTATAGCTAGGTGAAAGTCTGTCTTTATTAATTCTAGATCTCATGGAATAAAAAAAGAAGAATCTTTTCCTTTGGATACACAGCGAGTGATTTTGCAAGGAGCAAATGACTATAATACAGTAAAGGTATACAAACATACAATACAGAAAAGATACACCAACAGAGGCACATTAGAGTTTCTTCTAGAGCAGGAATTTGGAAGAACCATAGCAACTACTCTCAGTGGTGTCAGGTTATTTCTTCTTCCTCAAAGTGGACAAGAATAATTGTAAGTTAAATGGTCACAAGACTGTTTACTAACAAAGACTGCACAAGAAACCTAAAATAGTTGTCAATATATTCTCTTTCCAACATCTTAAATTATTATTATTATTACATGACTTGTAATGTGACACAACACAACTTAACTGCATAGGTATTTAGTTTGATTCTTTCTGTAATAAATCTTGAGATTAGTGCCCTTGGTTCTGGAAATCTGGCTGCTTTCCCATCTTGTACCCAGACAGAATTTCCTGGCTCAACCTTCACTGGCTGAATTCAGTAGGAAAACAAGGGTATATGATAATAATTTCTCTTAGTTTATTTTAATCACTACTTGTTAGATATGACCTTTTAATAAAAGCTGGATTTTTTTTCTTTTGTTTATTACACCCACCCACCCCCAAGGGGAATAGAAAGGTAAGTAAAGAACACGAGAGAAGCTAGAATGCATCACAATGACAGAGAAGGGCAAGAACAGCATATTTTTGTGGGAGTTCAGTGGGCATGCAAAAACTATACAACAGGAGGCAAGCCTGACACATTCAGAATTTAGGGTCATAGCTGAAAGATATTTTTCCTTATAATGGATTTCTCCAGAAGTAGGAGAGCAAGCTTTACTTGCAGTAAAAAAATAAATAGTTGCAGTTAAAGGTCACGGCAGTGTAATTGATTTGATATACATAAAAGCAAAATGACGTAAGAATCAAAATATGGTTGAGGAGATTTAATGAGGGGCTTCTCAGTCATCTAAAACACTATTTTGTAAAGGTAGGAATAAGTCAGTAAAGAATCACGGACACATTTAAAGATTGCTTATAAGAAATCAAGTCTGGAACACAAATAAAAAGTGAACAAATAGAAACACTTGAAAAAAGGAATGTTAATTAGGGATAGTCAAAGAAATGTGCAGGCACAGAATAGTTTTTATTTAACTGATTATCTAGTTTGTTGGTTTACCAGTCCATAAGCTGACAAGTCCGATGTTGAAATGAAGCAGCAAACTACAACCTGGAGGAAGAGGAATTTCTCCAGTTTTAAGGGAGCATTTAAGTGAAGGGTCTGACATCTAGCCAAGGTCAACTCACCACCACAATATTCACACTTTGATTCACAGAGAGAATAAAAGAGAGTATAACAAGAAAATAAATGCCAGCAGCTATTAAATGGTTATATATAGCTATTATATGTAATAATATATAATATTATATAAAAATCAGCAGCTATTTTAATTAGTAACTAAGAAAAGGATAAAAATTAGTACTTGTAAATGTCTGAGAAAATCTGTGACATAAATAAAACTACAGAGTGTGAAAGTATATACATAACTAGAAAGGGTAGATGAAAAAAATATTGGCAAAATCTGAACAGACAAAAATATACCCCAGAAAGCAAATGGAACAAGAGTAATTAACAAATCATCAATAAATACTGTTGATTAAATTGAAGGGATATTAAAATGAAAGACAGACATAATAAGGAAATCAGTAAAGAAAATGGCTGTTTCTCCTAAACATTATTACATAAACCAAGAATGTTCAGGGTCATAAAAAATGTATTAACTATATTATTAAGTCTTGTATGGTAAAAATTTAAGTATTAGAGTAACATATAATGACACCCCATTTTGAGAATCCCTTTCCTGCAGGAGTTTCAAAGTTATTTATTAGAAATAAAAGTGATTTGCTACAGTAAAAAAAAGAAACTACTGGTTACAGTGAGAGGTTGCAATTATCATCACCTTGCACCGAAAACATTCTGCTCATGATTTGATGTTCAATGAGTTATTTACTCGAGGTGAAGTAATGAAAATAGTATATATCAACATTTCATTCCCCCCTCAAAAAAAAAAAAACACAATCATAATATTTTCCTGTACATTTTGAGAAGTACGTATAGTGAAATGAAAATAACTTGTAGAAAGAAAAGGAGTGACTTCTGATAAGAATTCAAGAGATTTAATGTTTGTGAATTAATGTGAAAGCCAGAAGCTAATATTTTATCCTGCTGAAAAACTCTGGGAGCAGAAATCATAATAATTCTTCATTTTAAGTTAAATATATAACCTCGGGGTAACAAGTAAGGATTACTGCTTGCCTGAGGGAAAAAAAAGCCCCAAACAGCCAACATGTTAAATGCTGTCTCACTGATGACTGCAAGATGAAGAAGAAAATGTTCTAGTAGCAAAATTCTGAGGTGAAAGAAAGAACAGGTTTTTCTTCTGTTCTGTAAGTGCATCAGGGAAAGGTAGAAATAAAGCTCGAGAAGTATAAGTTAATACATACAAGGAATATGATTTCCACAGAAAAATGTGAGAAGCTGAATCTGAAGAAGTCTTAGTGGAAAAAGAGGGAAACTGTATTGTCAAAGAATCCAGAGTTATTAAGTACAACTAATTTTTTCTTTATGCTCATACACAGAAAACCACTAAAGGAATTAAAGGTTTCAAAAAAAAAAAGTGCCTTCAGCCTTATTAAAATGTTTTAGTTCCAACCACTCAGAATTTTCAGGAAACTTGAAATTGTGTCTGTTACCATTAAGGTAATATGTAAATATACCAGCTTAAATTTAATCTCACTTTCTAATGTATGGTAATTTGCGTGAAATAACTTGGAAAGCAGATTGCTCAGAAGTCTTCTCAATAAGATAGAAGCAAATTTTCACAGTGAAATGGAAGCATTACAAGTGAATAAAAGGATTGTGATTTCACAGCCTTGCAACCTTCATCCACAAAGTGGAGTGTGTATGTCTACACATCTGAGGATCTCAGGGTCCTATATATGCATATGTAGCTGTCTCTGGAAGGTTTTCTATCATGTTCATTACTTTCTGGATGTATAAACATAAAGGTGGGTTTGTTTGGGTTTTTTTTTTTTTGGCTTTGACTTGGCTTTCCATGGAAGACCTTCCCCTTCTGTTTTAGACTCACTGAGGCAAGTTATTAGAGGGACTCATCAACTTGAAAACTCTGCACTGCACCCATCCAGAAACTATAGCTATTGTTTCTAGAAGCACCAGTGGATTTCTGATTTAATGCACTGAGTCTAGCAAACCATTAAATAGGAGTCAGCGCCACTGCCAACCCCAGTGCTGCCAATCCAAAGTACTTTATGTTTAACAGAATCTTCCATGATTTAAAGAAAATAATAAAATAGCTATAAATACAACAGGGTTTTAGGGACAAAACTATTGTATTAAAAGAACATTGCTCTTATTACATATAAAAATCCAAACAAAATATGATATCTGGCATTATATCGCTATATTATATATTTTACTTTATATAATTTGTAATAAATTTCCATATCTGGAAAGATATACTGTAGATAAAGACAGGGAGTTTTCAGCACAGCTCCGAGGGTTAATTTGCTGTGAGATTTATTAACACATGCAATAAGACATTTTTAAGAATAAAACAATTTTTTCCCTGCTAAAGTAAATTGTTCAAACTAAGGTGTTTCTTCAAGGTCACAGAAGGAAAAGCATGCTTTTTTTGAGCCTTTATATATCTAAAGAGAAAAATCTAAGAAATTCCCTAAAGGAAATAATTACTTTGATAAACAACCTTTATTGAATATAGTTGGAGGAGTATTTCTTCAGGCTACATCACATTTGAGGTATTTTTCAATGGAATTAATTAAAGTGCTGTTCAAACCACCTTTCTTTATTTTCTAACCAAGTCATTTGCTGTCCAGCACAAAATCAAATTGAGTGTAAAACAGAATCAATTTGTCTGACAGTGAAATCATGAAAAATCGTAATTAATTAAGAACTTTAGGGTTTTTTTTATCTTAAGTGAAGGCCACCATGGGCATGATCTACTAAATTAGGTATGTAACACATTTCCAGAAACTTTGGTTGATAACTGAGATAAATCATAATGGAAAAAGGGTTTTTTTTTTACATATCCTTGGATATTGTCCAGAAACTATTTGTGTCATTTTCTTTCACGCAGGAGCAGAGTTATCACCATTTTGAAGCACTGTTTGGACTTAATGCCACATTAAGTGCAGCATAAGTATGGGAGCTTTAAGACCTCTGCAGTGGCAGCCAAGACAATTCATATAATTCTTGAAGAACCTGTCTCTGAAAACTGAGCTTTTCCAGCCTGGGGAGAGTGGGACTTCAAAGTCAGCATAGCTCACTCTATATAAGTGCGTATACATATATGTATGTCCATATGTGTGTACATGGGTATATATACGATATAAAATTTTAATTTAAATTAATACTAATGTAATTTTGATTCATATGTTCTAATGGATGGGAACCTAGCGGAGAGCTGATTCATATGAGAGACATAACCAAGTAAGTTTTTTGTCAAAATGTGCTTGGTAGAGTACACATGTTTATGTTCATTGTGACTGTTTCTTGGAAAGAGGCAGGAAAACATAGGTGTGCAGCTGTTCTAGGACCTTCATACTTGGTCGCACCAGGGTACCAGGCCAACGCTCTCAGTGGGGACAACAGTGAGATCATGAGAAATTACATGGCCCCAGGAGTAAACAATTACAGATCTGGCATAAAGCTGATTGTTTTTCTAAAGGTATAAAAGTGGGACCTTCCTGTGGCCAAAAGGTGGGAAGAATGGACAGGGTGAGAGAAATGAAGAGGAAACCCAGGTAGACAGTATCAGCCTGGAGAAGACTGACAGGGAAGAAAAATGAGAGTGAAGACAGTTTCTTCTTTTTTAAAAGTAAAATATTTTAAAGATTTTTAAAAAGTCTGGGTCTGGCCCTCTTGTGTGTAATAGAATACTTGGTAACATGTGTGCCTCAGGAATGTGTGTTGAGTGTCATTGTTCTTATCACATCATTCACTGGGTATGGTATGGAGTTGTGTGATATAGTTTAATCCATTTGGTTTTGAGGATCTAGAAGACCTTAAAGACTGTGGTGATATTTTGAGAACTCCAGTGATGTTACAGCCATAGAAGCATGTGCAACTACATTTATATCTGCTCAAATATTTGTAAAGAAGAATATTTTTAAGGTAAAAACATTAACTTCTTGAAGGGTAGAAAATGTCTGATTGTGAGTTGCTTATGTTTCATATGTCCTAATCTCGCTTCCCATCTTTTTTGCAATATGGTTTCCATATTTCCATAATTCCAGTTAAATAATTTCCATATTTCCATAATTCCAGTTAATCACAGTGATGGCCCAGGCTCTTGTACTTTCAAAGAAAGCTTGGGAGATATAAAAAATTTAAGCAACTATAAAGTCTGTTCCATAGCAATTACTTTGTATATCAAAAGCATTAGTGCTATATAAACAATAGAATATACTACAGGTGAAACAAGGAAAGGAATTACAGATGTAGAAAATACAGTTCTTTTAATCAACCATGCACAAGTCAGCAACCTTTCTCTCTTCTGCAATGCTGTTACCACCTTTGCATACCAGATTACAGAATGAGAACAGCTTCCACAGCTTGGAGGGTAGGGCAAGTCGTTACCATGGTGATGAGAGAACTTGCATTCAGTCCCTAGCACTAATTGAGGGCTGTGTGCAATAATGGATTTGCTGTATTTCCATAACCACAGCTTTTGTTTCATTAAGACAATCAGAGTATAAACCTATTGTAACCTTTTGAGAGAAAAAACTTGTCTCTCATTTCAAGAAAATGTTTAATCATGCAATAATTCTGATTCTGTGATAAAGTTTTCTGAATTCCGATGATTGTCCTGTGTCAATTAGCTTTAAGAAGAGGACAGCTGAGAAAAGAGGTACTTTTGCACACATTTCAAGGGCAATCACAGAATACACATAGTTCATATATAGTAAGGCTTGATTCCAAGTAGTATCGTATAACAGCATTTTCACACACACACAGAAGTTTCTCCATGCCTTGTCATTTTAGATGTATAAAATCTAAGCATTTAGTGCACATGATTCAAATATACCTTCCTAGCCAGCAAAGAAAAACACTTCCAGGAAGAAACTTATCTGAAAAGAAAAAAGTATAAGCAATATCTTTATCTCTCTGATGTCTAAAAAACAGCCAGATGTTTGGCCTTCATAAGACTGAAACTAAACTCAGATGGCTAAAATGAGGTGACACAAACCCATCTTTGATGTACAAAAAACCCAGTCACCAAGGGTGGACCTATACTATACATACAGACTCTGTAAGTTAGCACCAAATCTGTCACATCTAGACTTGTAAATCTTGTACACTGATGCTCAAACTATTCGGTGAAAATTCAGCTCAGCTCAAGTTTATAAACTGGGTATGCAGGATCACACAACCTGATTTTTTACCTAATACACACTTTCTGCATGGTAAGACTTGTTGTCTGACTGATAGTGAAATACAGGTAAAATAATCCTGGTTGCTGTAAGAGTTACTGATTTTGGTCAACACATGCAATGATGTCTGGGTTTGCAATTCCTTCTAGCCAAACTTCAGTGATTCATTTATTCTGTCACTTGCCATAGCAAGTTGCCACTTGCCATAGCTATTAGAAAAAGGACATAGTAAAAAAGTATTCATAAAAAAAAAAAAAAAAAAAACAACAAATGTGTATCTGTGTGGACATAAATACCTAATCATAACCTCTACTATATTAGAGATAGGATTGAATAAACATGTTGCATGAAGTGCTGTGTAATTTTGGATTAGTTTTTTATAAGTTATGACTGGCATATTAAATACTGTACAGATATTTGTGAAGGCATAGTAGCTTCTATTTAAAACAGTTAATGATCTCAGTTGAATGTGAGTATAGCAAACAGCATATAAAGTAAGTAAGAAAGCAGACTGGGGTAATTGTGGTAATAGCCACAGAAAGACAGAGAGAGTGGTTAGTGTTTACTGTACTACCTAGAAAAAACTATTCAGAAGACCACATTCTTTCAAAAAAATTTAGCTCATGCCAGTCATGTCAGATGGGAAATATTACATTGGCATGACAGCTTTACACTAGGAAGTATCAAAATCTAAAGAATATACACATATACCTGATTGCACTAGTATCTCAAATAAACACTTTAAGTTGAAAGCCATTTCCCATGTAACATTTGAGCACTCATACTCCCTGAAACAAAAGTAAACACAGGTGGACTAGGTTAAGTGTCAGGATGATTTTGGAAAATGTGTGTCCTTTTACTATTTGCATAATCTCCTTCTGAAATAAAATACTGGTCTCTAAAACATGGGTCGTCTACAGAAGATCTCAGGTAAAGATTTACAGGAATGGCAACACCAATCTGAATATGAGCACATTTCATTTCTCTATTGATCATGCTAATCATATAGGTCTTGTTTGTGAACCTAGATATCAGCCCGGCAAAGGTGGTCCTGCTTACATTGTTTTGCAAACCATAAAACAGTGGCAGAAGCTCTGACATAATATGGCCAAGGACATCACACTATGATGTAAGATGATTAAAAGTTTCAATTGGAAAGTTTTTGGATCAATGTTATGCAATGCCATGAATAACTGCAATTAATCTAAATAATACTCTTCAGAATAGTAACATATTCTTCTTTTAATAAATTTTATTCTAGCTCATATTACAATAATACGTGTTACGATGCCACAGTAGTGTGCTACAAAACTGAAGGTTAGCAGCTTGGAATAAATACAAGACAAGACTTAAGTAATGATTCATAGATTAATACTTACAGTTGTAGGAAATATAATAGAAACACTTTTTTTTATAGCAGCAGTAATTTCTTTTGATGCAAAACTGAGAAAAAAAAAAAAAAAACAACAAAAACCAACCTAGAGGATGTTTTTAAGTCTGGCACCATTATTCTTTACTACCAAGCAATAAAAGTAGTGTCAGTCAGAACACTACTTCTTTGTATTGCTCTGTGTTGTTAAAACAGCAATTTACTTCTGATAAAGCAGCTGTATAGATAAAAAATAAAACAAAACAAACCAAAAACCACCAAACCCCAAACCCACCAAAACTCTAAGCCAACCAAACTCCAAACAAAGAAGAATTTGTGATGAACACTTAAGAATAAAAAGATGATTAAACTCTCTTACTCATTCCTGTAGTTTAACTTACTCATACTTTGTACTTTTAAGAAGTAACCCCACTGGGATAAACTTTCAATGAAAGCAATTAAAACAGTTATTGAGCTAGGTTTCTTTGGGAAGATTTAGGAGGCACAGCTTTTTCTCTAGGATGCTTAGGAGTATGTTTGTTATA